>NW_007728890.1:250275-272428 GCF_000696425.1 Galeopterus variegatus
AGGTGACAAACCCAAAGCCCCTGGAGCACTTGGTGTTTGGATCTCTCATTACCGCACAGTCCGTGAGTGTTCCCGTTGCTCAGAATGGCTCCTGAGACTCTCATCAGTTGTTTCAAAGCTCAGCTCTCCGATGAAGAGCTTCCGCAGCTGTGCGGGCTCCTTAGCAGACTGTGACTTAGACATGACGGCAGTGGGAAGAAACTTCAACACTGCTTCCTCAGCAGCATCCACGGACAGAAAGGAAGAGGCAGTTTTTTAAAGTCCAGGTACATACGCCCAGAGACCTCTCCTTCATGCTTCCCAGTTCTCCCCACTCCTACTTCTCAAGAATTTCTGGGGAAATTTATTCTGCAACTTTGATATTCATTGACAGTTGCCTCATGCAAACAGCTTCCCACTAGAACTCTTGGGTAGCCAGGAAAACCATGCGAACATTTTTATTTTCAACCAGAAAACTGGATTTGCCTAAGCTATGAAAAGGCCGTTGAATCCCCCAAGACATCTGAGTCCCATCTGAAGATCAAATCCCACATATATCACTTCCACATACAGTTTGTTTAAAAATAAAATATTCATCTTTATTCTCTAATTGGATTCTAACATATTACTATAGGCAGGGACTATATCCACCTCTCCATTCTACCCATGAGGTCCCCAAGGCTCTAAGAGACAAGCGGACAAACAGGGGCCAAGTTCAGCCCCTTGCACCTTTTTTGGTAAATGAAGTTTTACTGGAACACAATTATATCCATTCATTTACACTTTGCCTATGGCTGTTTTTGCTATGATGCCAGACTTGAGTAGTTGTAACAGAGACCATGTAGCCCACCAAGTTGACAATATTTATTATCTGGCCCTTTACAGAAAAGTTCGCCAAGCCCTTCTCAAAAAGTTCATCTGACTTTCACAAGGTCACACTTCAGTAATTTTCCTGAAGGCCTTTGAGCTTTATAAATATTCTAAGGGCAGTCAAATGATGCCTCTAATCATATAATGAGTCTTTCCACTCTGCCACACAGCTGCCCCACATGCTGGGCAATCTACCTTCTAGGGCTCCCCAGCTGCACCAGCAGGAGGACAAGTCAAATCACAGTTACACAGAAGAAGCACCCAGGGCCGTATTGGACATAGTGTACAATAAAGAGAGGATGTCTACCCCACTCGATTGCAAATCTCTTCCATGTAAGGTGTAGGAAAGATACATCCAAGACTCTTCAAATCAGTATCCATGACCTTCAGCCATCAGCTTCAGGGAACCATGCTTGTGGTCCAACACTTGAAGAAGAGACCTCTGCAGGTGGTCATAGACAAGCCACTACGCATACCATTCTTAGAACTTTGAGTGTTTGGTGTTTTGTGTTTTTATGTTTGCTGCTACTATTGTGGTTTTGGTTGGGTTTTGTGGCTTTTAAATCTATTGAGTAAGTTGAGTTCTACATTCACAGACAGATAATGACTGCTTATTTATTATCTGGATGACCTTCAAAAGTAGAAAAAGCCAGCTAGAGTCAAAAACAACCTTTGTTAAATTTCGAAATGCCTATTATGCATCTAGTAGTCCTATGGTTTAGAGATGGGGACAGGGGTGTGTGTGTGTGTGTGTGTGTGTGTGTGTCTTTCTGTGTTTGGTGGGGTTTGTTTTGTTTTTGTTTCATGTGTTGGGGGAAGCAAGAAGTGGGATAGGTAGTGATAGACCCATCAGTTTAGAGTATATCTGCATTCTCCCAATTAGCAAAACTTGCCCATTTGACAAAGACAGGTGCTATGGTCTGAATGTTTGTTCTCTCCAAAGTTCATGTGAAAGCTGGATCCCCAATGTGGCAGTGTTGAGAGGTGTGGCCTTTGGGAGGTGATTGGATCATGAGGACTATGCCCTCATGAATGGACTAATCCATTGATTGATTAATGGGTTAACAGGTTAATCAATGAGTGGCTTAACACAGGAGTGGCACTAGTGGTTTTGTGAAGAGAGCAAGTGAGCACGTTACCATCTTCTTGCCCCTCTCGCCAGATGCTGAGCCATGCTCTTGGACTTCCTGGCCTCCAACACTGTAAGAAATAAATTTCTTTTCTTTATAATTTACCCCATTTTAGGTATTTTGTTATAAGCTACAGAAAACTAATGCTCATACACCAGGTATTCTCAGATAACTTAAATATATACCCAGTGCTGTGAACTGTACTGCTACAGAGCTTGAAAACATGACTGGAAAAATATATGCTCAAAGATGTACTGTTCTTGAAGGATTTCTTGTCTGCAGCAGACACAAACTTATACTCATTCAGCTCACAGTAAAAGAATTATGTTGCAACTTGTTTGGAAGACTCCAGGAGTGTGTGTGTTGAAATTTTTTGTTTTGTTTTGAAGGTTTTGAATAGTATGATGCCTTTTCATTTGTTTTCTATTTCATTTTGATATAATATTTATTTGGTTTTTATTGGAGTATTTTTAAAGGAATTCCCTTTGATGACCTGGGAGGGGGACGCAAAACACAGCCTTTCCAATCGCCCAGGGCTATGAGTTACAACTTAGAAAGGCTGCTTTCTCCAAGAGCTAGGTCTTCCCAAAGATTTAAAAGTAAAACCTTGGAATGAGGAGTTACCTGATAGGAGAGAAGACAAGAGTGTTGAGCAGTGGTTCTATTGTGCCCAGGCTCTCTGCCCTGGGATTCATCCTCTTCCTTGGCCTTAACTTTTTCTCAGCGCACGTTATCAGAGTTATTCTCAAACGGGGTATCTCCTAACTCTGGGGAAATATGAGCTCACAGGTACAGCTGCTGAACAAACCCGTAACTTACAAAGTAAGCAACTCTCCTAGGAGCAGGAGGAAAGAATGAAGAGTCTGAAGTTATAAAAGAGAATTTTAGAGATGTGGGAAGAGGAAAAACTGCTTATGTATAGATAACTAGACTTCCAGAAAGAGAGACAAAATAAAGAGGAGAAAATACTTGAAGAAATAATGGAAATAAAACGAGATAACAGACCTGAAAATTAAAAAAGGTCCTAGAGTCCCAAACAGGGGATAGAAGGAAAAGGACACCTCTGTCTAGTGGTGAAATTTAAGATTATCAACGACAAAGCAAAAATTCTGAAAGTTTCTAGAGAGAAAGAGCAGATCACTTATAAAAGATCAAGAATTGGACTGCAAGTACACCTCTCAGCCCTAATACTACATAGAAGAGATCAGTGGAGAAATATTTTTAAAGTACTAAAGGAAGATATATTTAAAACTAGATTCTTCTAAACAAAATTGTCATTAAAATGCAAGCACATAATAAAACATTCTTTTTAACATTTATTTGTACATTTTTGTGGGATACAGTGTGTGGTTTCCATACATGCATATACTACGCCATGATTCACTGAGTGTATATAGCATAGTTTTGCACCCATTAGTCCACCACTTCTCCTCCCCATACACACACACACCCCTTTCCCCTCCCAGCCTCTGGTGACCATTATTCTTCTCTCTACTTCTATGAGAAACACTTGCTTTTTTAGTTTCCACATATGAATAAGATCATGTGGTATTTGTCTTTCTGTGCCTGAGTTACTTAACGTGATGGTTTCCAATTCCATCCGTGTTGCTGCAAATGATAGGATATCATTTCTTTTTATAGCTGAATACTATTCCATTGTGTGTATATATATATATATACACCATGGGGGGTTTTTTTGTTTGTTTGTTTGTTTGTTTGTTTTATCCTATCATCTGTTGATGGACATTACAAAACATTCCTGGGCACATAGGCTTCAAAAGTTTTGTTACACAAAAACCCCTATAGTAATAAGGAAACATTCAGAACTACAAGAGATATGGAAAGTAATGGGGTATTAAGTTTTTTGGTAAGATGTATCACTGTCCTAACAATTTTAAAGGGCTAAAGGAAAGAAAATATATCTGTAATAAAGTAGAAATGAAATTCTAGACAATATCAATATGATGGAGCTAGTGGTGGAAACAAAAAGTATAGGAGTGCTTGTGAGTATATTTCTGTTGTTAAGAGTAGTATGTAAATATTGATAAATTTAAGGAATTGATAGAGATAAATAAACGTAAGTCTTATGATGAAGACAGACACCAAAAGGAGAAAAATAGAATATATAGCTTTTCAACAAACAGGAACAAAATTTTTTTCTATCCAATGGAAAACAGGAAAGAAGAAAAAAATAAAGAGAATGGGGAATCTGAACCATTTATTCTTTTCGGTTTACCGAAAATAGGTCGCATAATACTCCAAAGTCATGAGAACATTCTCCTTATCTTAACTTGTACCTTTTTAACTTTACCTTTCCTATTTAGAACTTTAATTCACCTAAAAATAATTTTTTTGTGTGTGGTGAGGTAAGCATCAAGCATTTTTTCTTATGAATAAAAAGCACCAATTATTGAAAAGATCACCTATTCCCTACTACTCTGTAGCACCACCTTTATTTTAAGTTAAATGACCTCACATACGTATTTTCTGGATGTTCTATTCTGTTCCAGGGGTGTATGTCTATCCTTGAACCAATATCATTACTTCTGTAGTATTGTAGCTAGATTATGAACCTCCTACCTTATTCTTCTTGAAGATTGTCTTGCCTATTCTTGGACCTTTGCATTTCCTTACCTTTTAAAAAAAAAAAAAAAATCAGTGGTTACATATACGCACACACACACACACACAACCTGATATGTAGATGGAGACTGCATCTTTACAATGTTGAGTCTTTCAATTCAGGAATGTGGTAAATCTCCTAACAAAGGAGAAAAATCATAAATAAGATAATTGCCATTCATGCAGAAAATACATTTAATAAAAATTAACATTAATTTATGACAATAAAATCATAGCAAATGAAATAGAAACTCCTTTGTCTGACAGAGTACTCACAAATGATCTCCAGCAAACATTTATATGTAATTTTAATTTCTTTCAATACTTTTAGTTTTCTAAAAGAGCTCACAAATTTTTGTTACCTATATTTCTAGATAGCTGATGTGCTTGAAAATTGGATAATATTTTATTTTTATTTTCTAATTAATTGTTGCTGGTATATATAATATATAACTAATTTTTTATATTGACCTTTACTTGGCAATCTTGTGAAATTCACTTATTCATCTTAATAATTTACTGGTATGTTATTTTTGATTTTTCTATAAATACTAAGAGTTTTATTTCTTTTTTATAAGCATAATTTCTTTTTTGTTTTTGGGGTCTTTAGTAAAAATTTCGAATAGAAAATGGTGATAGTAGATATACTTGTCTTGTTTCCGATGTGATTTCAAAACAGAAAAGAAGCTTTCAATGTTCTGCCATTGAGTATAATGTTTCCTGGAGATTATTTGTGGGTACTCTATCAGATTAGGGAGTTTCTTTCTATTTCCAGTTTGCTAAGCTTCTATTAACATAAACAATTTTTAATTTTTGTTAAATGTGTTTTCTGCATCTACAGAGATAATCTTCTGACCTTTCCCCTTTGTGCTTTCATACAATGAATCACACTGGTTGATCTGTGAATGCTGAACCAGCCTTATATTTCTGACCAAAAAAAAAAAACTTGGTTCTGATGTAGTATCTTTTTTATGTGTTGCTGGATTCAGTCTCCTAACTTTTTTCAGATTTTTGAATCTATATTCATGAGTGAAATTGGCCTGTAATTTTACTTTTGTGTAATGTCCATATCAGACTAATGTTGTGAAGATTAAGCAGCCTTATAAAGTGAGTTGGGTTGGCAGCAAGAAGAATGTATCAAACCTTATGCAGGAGCTCACAGCCATCAAGCCAAGGCTGCCTGGCAGCCGAGCAAGCAACACCCGGCCCTCCAGCTAACTAACTGATTGCCAAGCCAACTGGTAGCAATGAGCACCTGGCCAGATAGGTGCTGTGGGTTAGGGCCAGAGGCAGGGGAGCTGGCCGAGGCATGGACTGCTGAGCATACACTGTGACATTTTCTCTCTCCCCGTCTGTATAAAAAGTGCCTTACATCCTTCAGAATAACAGCTTTTACCTGCATATACCAGGGTTTCTTTTGCCATAGAATCCAACAGTCTCGATTCTTCACATTTCAGTCCTGAGCTGAGTAAGAAGCTTCCAGCAGAGATGATAAAAATGACAAACTCAAAAACTTTCCAAGGTCACCTGCCGAACTGTCACTGAATTTACTCCTGTAGCCACTGCAAAGCTCATTTGGAAAATTATGCTCTGTTGATCTCCAAGTTCTTTTGTGTTAGTCAAACCCAAGCCTAACTCTTTAATTCTCAGTGAATGTGGGTTGTGGCCCAGCAGAGGAGAGCCTTTGTCCTTCCTTAATACGCTGGAGCAGAGATCTGTTGTGACAAGTGTAAAATCACTCTTGGGTGGAAATGTGAACCTGCCTTTGAGGGCACTCAGCAATATGAGAGAAGAAAGTTTACTATTGAACTAGCTTACATGTTCAAAGACATTCTGTTTTGAATACCATTTTCATGAAAGAGATTGTAAACATTATGGAAACAAAGGAATGTCCTTGTTGACAGTATTTCTTGAGCTTTAACCTCACAGGTTAGCAGCAATGCTCATGACACCATTATGGTTTCTCTGGCCTGTTCTTCTTGGATAAGTTATCCCCCTATTTTATATATCATCTTATTTATGCAGTTATTTCTAATATTCCTGATGACCTTTTTCAAAACTCTTAAGTTTGAGAAGAAGGATAAACCAACTTTGATAGATTAATGCTTCATCTATCAGCTAATATCTCCTCTTAACCTACGTTTAAAAAGTAGAATTTGGTTATGCATAAAGATGTTACTAAACATCTTTACTCATGTTCAATAGATATGCAAAATGAGAATTTCTAAAGAAGGTAGGAATAGAGTCTTTTTTATATAAAATGTCTCACCACTACCCTTTATTAGAGTGAAGACAACAGAGTGTGGTAGTTCATATTATTAAAACTGGAAACATTATAAATTAAGAGGGTATTCACATAGATGAATCACTGAAGTCATAGTGCTCATTTAGGTATTTCCCACAAGCAGTTACTAAATTTATACATTGAGAGTACTAACTTTGCTCAAAAACAGAGGATCTCAAAATTTTACATAGGTTATTAATGAAGAAAGGTGTCTGGTGTTATTAATCTATTTATTTAAGCAGTGAGGTATCTATTCAAAAAGGCAAGTGAACTAGTTGTTATAAACGATTAACTACCTAAGGCAGAAAGATAAATTTATTATTAAGGAAACATTTGTTTATTGCTCATTTATTGTAATTGGAGGTTGCACTTTAAATGGTAACAGTAACTTACACATCGGTAAATTATTTTATGGCTGTCGATGAAGATTGTTGAATGCCGTACAGAGGAAAATTTTGAGATCCAAGTCTACTATCAATTAACTTGAAGAAAAATAACTACTTTTGCAAATCAAAGAAGCCAGGTCCAAAAAAATATTAAATTCTTGAAATATGCCAGACTTTACTAAAATATTTTTCACAAAAGGTTAAAATTACAACATAGATTTAAATTTTTTACATGAACTGATATTTGATTTGCTAGATTTAGGAAAAAAGAGTTTGAATTTTTTCCTTTTCTCTACTCTTTAGAAGAAATTATGTAAACTGGTATTGTTTCTTTTTTAAGTAATTGGTAAAACTCATCAGAGAAGTTTTCTGAGCCCAAAGTTTTCTTTGAGTCAGGGCTTGAAATTACTATTACAATTTTTTTTTTTAATTCTTACAGAATTCTTCAGATTTTCTTCTTGTTTTAGTAAGTTGCATTTTTCTAATAGTTTTTCTATTTTGGTAACCTGTATATTTCTAGGTTTATGTCCATTTCACCTAAATTTTCAAGTGTATTGCCAAAAAATTGTTCATAATATTATTTTATAATGTTGTTTAATGTCTGTAGGATATATAGTGAAGTCTATTTTTATTTCTACTATCTCTTGTTTTGTTGCTCAATTTGCCCATGTATTTATTTATTACCAATTATTCTTTCCAAGGAAATTGCTTTGGCCTTGAATGATCTCTACTATACATTAGGAAATTCATTATTTCTGCTCTAATTTTTTCCCACTTCTACTTTATTTGGGTTAATTTGCTGTTCTTTTACCCTAACATCTTGAAATAGATTCTGAAATCATTTACTTTTCCTTTTCTAATATATGCATGTAAGGCCATAAATTTCCCCTGTGCATATATTTGGCCACGTACCACAAGTTACAATATGACATATTTTATTTTCATTCCATTGAAAATATTTTCTAATTTACATTGTGATTTTTAACTCATAAATTATTTAGAAGTATACTGCTTAAATTTCATACATGTGGGGATCACCTAGTTACCTTTTGTTTATTGGTTTCTCTTCATTGGGTTAAATAACACAGTTTATAAAATTTTAATCCTTTGAATTTGTTAAGATTTATTTATTTTATGGCACACCATATTTCAATTTTAATGAATTTTTCACAGACATCAAAAAACATGTGGATCTTGCAGTTGTTGGGGGCAATATAGTGTATATGCCTATTAGGTCAAGTGTTTTGTTTTGTTGTTTAAATCTTTTACATCTGTACTGAATTTTTGTCTAGTTGTTCTATCAGTTACTGAGAAAAGGTGTATTAAAAATTTCCTACTAGGATGATGGATTTGACTACTACATTTTTAACTCTGTTCATTTTTGCTTTATATATTTTGAAGCTAAGTTATTAGGTGCATGTAAGTTTTCTATTGTGCTATCTTCCAGGTGAATAAAACTTTTATCATTATTAACATTCTTTTTATCTGTAATTTTACTTTTGGTTTTAAAATAAACTTTTTTCTGTTTGTATCTTATTAATTTCCCTCTTCCATGTTCTAGTCTCTATCCTTTCTTGCCTTTCAATTAAATAACTTTTATTATTCCAATTTTCCTCTCCATTATCTTGCTATGTATTCTTTTGCTATTGTTTTAATGATCACACTAGAAATTAAAATGTATCTTTTACTTTTTAAAATATTTTATCACTCCCCAAAGCAAAGACTTTAGAATACTTTAACTCTATATTATATATATGTATATATATGTATATATATTTAAACCCTTATTCTTCAACAAAATACTAGCTCTATATTATATATATATATGTATATATGTGTATATATATATATATGTATATGTATTTAAACCCATATTCTTCAACAAAATACTAGCAAACTGAATTCAACAACACATTAAAAGGATCATATACCATAGACCTTATGCTCTATTGGTGCAATTTATCCCTGAGATGCAAGGATCTACTACACTACCCAAAAGAAATGTAAAGATTCACTGCAATCCCTATCAAAGTCCCACTGGATTTTTTTTTTTTACAGAAATAAAAAAAAGTCCTAAAATTTATACAGAATCATAAAAGACCCTGAATAACAAAAGAAACCTTGACAAAGAAAAAACTGAAAGCATCACACTTCCTGATTTCAAAATATATCACAAACTATAGCAACCAAAATAGTAGCCACTGCCATAAAAATAAACATATAGATCAACGGAGCAGAATTGAAAGCTCCCCCCAAAATACACCCATATGAAGTCATCTGATCTTTGACAAGGGTGCCAAGAATGCACAGTGGAGAAAGGATAGTCTCTCCCACTACTGGTGTTGAGAAAACTTGATATTCAAGTGCAAAATAATAAAATTGGACAAATCTTACAATATACACAGAAGGAACTCAAAATAGTTACAGATTTAAACATAGGACCTGAAACTGTAAAATCCCTGGAAGAAAACATAAGGGGAAAGCTTTATGGCAGTGGTCTTAGCAATGACTTCTTTAACACCAAAAGAACAAGCAACAAAGCAAAAATAGACACGTGGGACTACTCAAACTAAAAAGCTCCTGCACAGCAAAGAAAACAATCAACAAAATGAAAAAGCAACCTACAGAATTGGAGAAAATGTATCTGATAAGGGGTTATATCTGATAAGGGGTTAATATACAAAATACATAAGGAACTCCTACAAATTAATAGCAAATATATATATAAAACAATCTAACTAAAATGAGCAAAGGACTTGAATAAACATTTCTACAAAGAAGACATACAAATGGCCAACACGTATATGAAAAGATGTTCAACATCACTAATTATCAGCGAAATTCAAATCAAAACTACAATGAGGTATCACCTCATACCTCTAAGGATGAATATTATCAAAAAAGAACAAAGATAAGTGTTGACAATGATGGGGAGAATTGGAAACTTTATGCTGTATTGGTGGAAATATAAAATGTTGCAGCCATTATGGAAAACAGTGTGGAGGTTCCTCAAATAATTAAAAATAGAACTACCATATGATTCAGCAATCCCACTTCTGGGTATATATCCAAAAGAATTGAAATCAGGATCTCAAAGCAATATCTGCCCTTCCATGTTCATTGCAGCATTATTCATAATGACCAAGATATGGAAACAACCTAAATGTTCATCAACGGATGAATGAATAAAGAAAATGTGTTATACAAACAATGGAATATTATTCAACTTTAAAGAATGGAATTCTTTTGGAAATTCTGCCAGATGCAATAACATTAATGGACTTGGAGGACATTTTGCTAAGTGAAATAAGCCAGTAACAGAAGGAAAAATACTGAATGATTTCACTCACATAAGGTGTCTAAAATAGTCAAACTCCTAGAAACAAATAGTAGAATTGTGGTTGTCAGGAGCTGAAAGGAGGAGGAAATGGGGAGTTGCTATTCGATAAGTTTCTGTAATACATTATGAATAAGTTCTAGAGATCTGCTATACATCATTGTGCCTATCGTTAACAATACTGTATTTTGCACTTAAAAATTTGTTAAGAGGGTAGGTCTCATATTAAGTGTTCTTACCATAGGGAGGAAAAAAGAGATTTGTATTATTGTTTTATCTAGTGAATATAAATTTAAATTTACTCACATGTTCTTGTCTTTATTTCCCCTTTAACTTCAAAAGACATTCAATAAATATAAAATGCTAAGTTGGCAATGATTTTCCTTTAGCACTTTGAAGATATCATTCCATTATTCTCTAATTTTCATCATTTCTGTTGGGAAAATAACTGTCAGGCTTGTTGTAGCTCTTTTCATATTGAGTGCTTTTTTCCTTTGCCTGCCTTTATGATTTTTTTCTTTGTCTTTGGTTTTTAGGAGTATTTTTTGATGTGCCAAAATATGGTTTTCTGTTTATCCTGTTCATACTATTTCTTATAAATGTGTGGTTTTTATATCTTTCATCATATTTGGAAATTTCAAAGCCATTACCTGCCCTATTGCACTCTCTTTCTCTCTTCTCCTTTTAGAATTCCAATTTCAGGTATTTTACATATGTTTATGATATTCCATGTGATTCTAATCTTTTTCTATCTACTTCCACCTTTTAATCCCTTCATGCCTTTTTCTGGATTGATCTTTCTGACTTATCTTCCAATACACTGAAGGTTTTTTCCAGCTTGGCTTAAGTTGCTGTTAAATTCATCCACTATGTTTTAATTTCAGCTATTATATTTTTATCCTTAGAATTTCCATTTGGTTCTCTTTCATAGTTTCCAATTCTTTACTGAAATTTTAAATCCTGTAGTTTAATTTCTTAAGAATTGCTACTTGCAAGTTTGCGTCTGATAATTCCATTGTCTGAATGCCCTAGGAGTCTGTTTCTATTGTCTCTTGCCTCCACTGATTTATAGATAAGTCTTAACTACTTTGATACCTGGTTATTTTTCCTTGAAATTTAAATATTATTTTAAAAAATGAGAGATTATCTGAACTTTTGGATATGTTAGCTTCCTAGAGAGAATTTAACTTTCTTCTGACATTCAAACAGTTTGGGGCACAAACAATCCCAGATTACCACAACCAAATCAGGAATTGACATTATTTAAGGCTAAACTTCAGTCTCTTTGAGGACTGCTCTATTTTTCTCTCACTCTTATTCATAACTCTATCCTAACCTTTTGTGGTTTCAAACCCAAAGACTGCAGTTTACTGGAGTCCCTACACTTTTAAGGGCTCTGATTTTCAATTTTTGGCCTTACAAAACCATTAGTCTATTGAAATCTCTGTTCAACTCATTATCAGAAAGTGAAATAAGTAAATACCTCTAGGGAAAAATCAGTCCCAATGCTGAACTCACTGCTATGAGCCTTTTATTTTTTTTCCACATATCCTGGCCCTGCAGTATCACATGGCCTTTCTTATAGATTTACAGTGGCTTTAAGCAGATTTTTTAAAAAATATTCATTCAGCTCTTCTAGCTCTCTGAAGTGGAAAATTCAGTCTAAAGCAGCTTGTTTGAAAGTAACAGTAGAGTCTTCCCCACTGAATTTTTTTAAGCTCACATCTCTCAATCAGATCCTTTTAGATACCACCTATGTTTTGAAAGATCTTATATTTATGATCTCTATTTCTTCACCACACACTCGCAACCCAATTCGCTCTAATTTGACTTTCACATATTGAGTCCAAAAAAAAAAAAAAGATAAGGTTAAAGTCATCAATGGCTTCCATTTTGCTAAGCTAACATGATGTTTCTCAGTCCTCTTATTCCTTGACTTCTCAGCAGCATTTGTCACAGTTGATATCTCCCTCCTTTCCCTTCCTAAAACATTCTCGTTCCCCTTGTTTCCATATTATAATTTTCTCCTTGTGCTGGCTCACTCTTCTCTGCCAAAAAAAAAAAAACAATTAACATTTTTCTACTCAAGTGTTAAAATATAGTTTTGCTGTTTTCACACTCTACATTCTCTATGCTAGATGATCCCACTCACCCAAGCAAAACAACTTACTAATTTGCAAACAATGCATATGTTTTTATGTTCAACTTAGACCTCTCCTCTGTGCTCCAGATCTATAAATCCAAGGAGTTACATGAAATTTCCTCTCTAGTATCATAATGGCACTTCAAAATCGAGGGGTCCAAAGTCAAACTTATAACTAACCATAATTAATCCATAATTAAAAACACAAGAGAGAAGGTGATGTCGGTGATGTCGGGGATGTCAGCAAGATGGCAAAGTAGGAGACGCAATCTTTTATCTGCCAACAGAAAACAATAATTAGACAGCTATCAACAAATGAAAAAATACCAAGATCTAAGGGTTCAGATCCTTGTATCAGCCAGCCACCAAAAAAATAAATAAATAAAAAGGAAAGAAAATAGCCCTGGGAAAGCTCAGAAGTCAAGTTAGGAAGATGCAGCAGAGTGACATCAGCAATATGGCAGAATAGAAGGTTCCATTCTTCACTCTCCCCTCACACACAGAAAGTCCAACATGCAACTAACTACAGACAAGAACACTTTTGTAAAAACTCAAAAATGTGGAAATGAAACTGAGACACCTGCAGGGACCACAGAACCAAATAAAAACTGCATTAAAAGGATACAAGGAATGGTCTCATTATGACTAATGCCACCTTTCCACTCCCCCAAGTCAGCACAGCCCCACACAGAGAAGATTCCCTGGGCTAATAGTTTCCATACTGAGTAAAGAAAACCAGAGGTGAACATGCAGATTTCCTAGCATTCCAAGATACTTCCCAGGAAGCCCACCCTGATCTTGCCTCACAGGAAAATTGGAGATAATGGCAGAGCTAGACCTCCTGGGTTAGGTAGAAACAAAGAAAGAAGGTGGAGCTCACAGTAACCAGCACTCAGATTTGGGTGGTAGCTCTGTTTTCCTGCCAGCTGTGGCTCCCAATGAGAAATACCAGCCAACAGCTTAGCCCACTCACAGAACTGAGCTAATTGCTTTCAGAAGCAAGGTGGAAATTTCAATATGGTTTGAGTCCCTGGATAGCCAGCCTCCACTCTCAGCCTCACAGCCCACCTTATGGCCCTACCAGGCAGGGAGACACCCACATTCATGTATTTGTGCAGAGCTTATGGGCTGGACCTCTCTAACTCAGAAGTCTAAACCATGATTCTGCCCAGCCTCAGAGCCCATTCCAAGGCACCTCCCAGGCAGAGAGACACCCATCACTGTGCATCTCAGAAGAGCACAAGGGCTAGACCTGCCTGACCTGGAAGTCCAAAAAGCAGCACATCCCAGCCTCAGAGCCCACACCAAGACCCTGTCCAAGCAGGGAGGAAAGCCTCACAGCTAGACCAAATAGTGAAAGACAATCTCTGCTAAAGAATACCTATAAAGGCCAGAAGAGCTGACTGTCTTTTCAAATCACCACCATGAGGAACTAATGAAGCTTCAAAAATGAACCCTTAAAAAATGGAGATCTATGAAATGACTGACAAAGAATTCTGAATAACCCTCTTAAGGAAATTCAATAACTACAAGAATATATATATTAAAAATTAAATGAAATTTGGAAAACAATACACAAACAAAATGAAAAGTTTGACAAAGAAATAGAAATAATTAAAAATAGAGTCCTAGAGATGAAGAATATAATGACTAAACTTAAAAACTGAATAGAAAGCTTCAACAACAGTCTTGATCAGACAGAAGAAAGAATCAGTGAGCTCAAAGACAGAACATTTGAAATCATCCAGTGAGAGAAGCAAAAAGAAAAGAGAATGAAAAAGAATAAAGAAAGCCTGCAGGAATTATGGAACTCTATCAAGAGAACTAACAATCACCTAATAAGAATTAAAGAAAAACAAGAGAGAGAAAAGGGGGAAGAAAGCATATTTAAAGAAATAATAACTGAAATTTTCCCAAATCTGGAGAAAGATGCCAACATCCAGCTACAGGAAACACAGAGCTCTCAAAAGATCCAACCCAAAGAGGAGTTTTCCAAGACATGTAATAAACTATCAAAGGTGAAAGACAAAGAAAAAATTGAGAGCAGCAAGAGAGAAGAAACATATTACAAATAAGGGAATCCCAATATGGCTATCAACAAGTTTCTCAGGAGAAATCCTGCAGGCTGAAATTGGGATGATATATTCAAAGTACTGAAGGTGAAAAAAAAATTGCCAACCAAGAATACTTCACCCAGCAAAGCTGTCCTTCAGAAATGAAGAAGAAATAAAAAATTTTCCAGAAAAAAAAAGCTAAGTAAGTTTATCACCACTAAGACTGCCTTACAGGAACTGGTAAAAAGAATTCTAAAAGCTAATCAATAACATAAAACATATGAAAGCACAAAACTCAATGGTTTAAGTAATACAAAGTCATATTTGGAATACTCTAGGATTGTACTAGACGTGTGTATAACAATTTAAACTCTAGTGTGAGGGTTAAAAGATAAAACTATTAAAAACAACTATAGCTAAAATAAATTGTCAAGGGACAGAAATTACAAAATGAGGGCTGGCCCGGTGGCGCACTGGAGAGTGCGCCGCTTGGGAGTGTGGCGGCGCTCCCATCGAGGGTTCAGATCCCATGTGGAGACTGGTTCCCGCTCACTGGCTGAGCGCGGTGCAGGCGCAACACCGAGAGTTGCGATCCCGTTGCCGATCCCCGGTACGGGCGCGACACTGAGGGTTGCGATCCCGTTACCAGTCAGTAAAAAAAGCCAAAAAGGAAAAAAAAAAAGAAATTACAAAATGATATAAATTTTGACATCAAAAACATAAGATGTAGAGGGCAGGATAAAAATGTAAAGTTGTTGTATGTGATCAAAGTTAAGTTGCAATCATCTTGAAATAGCCTGTTATAAGTATAGGGATATTTTCGGTCATGGTAATCACAAAGCAAAAAATTATAGTAGATCCACAAAATATAAATAGAAAGGATCCAAAGCATATCACTACAGAAAGCCACCAGACAACAAGGGAGCAAAAAACAAAACAAAAAAAGTATCTAAAAACAATTAGAAAACAAATTATAAAAGGGTAGCAGTAAGTCCTTCTCTATCAATAATTACTTTGAACATAGGTGGATTAAATTCTTCATTCAAAAGATATGAAGTGGATGAATGGATTTTTTAAAAAATAGACCCAACTTTGTGTTGACTACAAAAGACTCACCTCACTTTTAAGGACTCACATAAACTGAAAGTAAAGGTATGGAAAAAGATACCCCATGCTAATGTAAACTATAAAAGAGCAGTGGTAGCTATTCTTATATCAGACAAAGTGGACATTAAGCCAAACACTGTAAAAGAAGACAAATATTGTCATTATTTAACAATAAGGGGATGAATTCATCAACATGATATAGTAATTGTAAATATATATGCACCCAACATCAGAGCACTTAAGTAAAGAAAATATTTAAGGGTCTGAAGGTAGAGATGGATTACAATATAATAATAGCAGGAGACATCAGTTTGTCACTTTCAACAATAGACAGATCATCCAGACAGAAAACCAATAAGAAAATGCTGGACTTGAACTACACTTTAGATCAAATGGACCTAACAGATAAATACTGAACATTTCATCCAACAACAACAGAATACACATTCTTTTCAAGCACACACAGAACATCCTCCAGGATAGTTCTCAACAAATTTAAGAGCACTGAAATCATATCAAGTGTCTTTTCCAATCACAACAGTATGAAACTAGAAATCAGTAAAAGAAGAAATCTTGGGAAATTCACAAATATGCAAAAACTAAACAATATGCCTCTAAGAAGAAATCAAAAGGCAAACTGAAGTATCTTGTGACAAATGAAAATTGAAACACAACATACCAAAACATATGTAATATAGCAAAAGCATTTTTAAGAATTAAATTTATAGCAATAAATGTCTACATCAAAAAAGAAAAAAGATCTCAACCAATCTAACATTATAGCTCAAGGAACTAGAAGAATAGGAAAAAATTAAGCTCAAAATTAGCAGAAGAAAGGGAAAAACAAAGATCAGAGTAAAAATAAATAAAGTAGAGACTAGAAAAATCAATGACAGTTAAGAGTTGGCTTTTGAAAAGATAAACAAAAATCAACAAAATTTTCACTAAAGAAAAAAAGAGAAAACCAAATAAATAAAATCATAAATGAAAGAGTAGACATCGCAACTGATACCACAGAAATACAAAGAATCATAAGAGATTACTAGAAACAGTTGCATGCCAACAAATGGGATGATCTAGAAGAAATGGACAAATTCCTAGTCACATACAACCTATCAAGCCTGAATCATGAAAATATAGAAAATCTAAACAGACCAATAAAGAGTAAAGAGATTGAGTTAGTAATGAAAAAAAATTTCCCATCAAACAAAAGCCCAAGACCTGATGGTTTCACTGCTGAACTACCAAATATTTCAAGAAGAACAAATGTTGATCCTTCTCAAACTCTTACAAAAAATTGAAAAGGAAGAAATAAGTCCAAACTCATTTTAAGGGGCTAGCCTTACCCTAATATCAAAGCCAGACAAGGACATGACAAGAAAATAAGACTATAGACCAATATCCCTGATGAACATAGATGCAAAGATCTTCGACAAAATATTAGCTTACCAAATTCAATAGTACATTAAAAGGATCACTCACCATGATCAAGTGAGATTTAACCCTGGGATGCAAGGATGGTTCAACATATACAAATCATTAAATGTGATACATCACATTTACAGAATAAAAGATAAAAACCATATGATCATCTCATTAGATGCAGAAAAAGCATTTGACTAAATTCAACATCTTTTCATGAAGAAAACTCTCAATAAATTTGGTATAGAAGGAGTTTTTCTCAACACAATAGAAGCCATATATGACAAGCCCACAGCTAACATTATACCCAATGGTGAAAAGTTGAAAGCTTTTCCTCTAAGATTAGGAATAAGGCAAGGATGTCCACTCTTGCCACTTCTATTTACCATAATACTGGAAGTTCTTGCCAAAGAGATCAGGCAAGAGAAAAAAAGAAAAGATAGCTAAACTGAAGAGGAACCAGTTAAATTGTCCATGTTTGCAGACAACATGATCTTATATACAGAAACCAGGAAGGATTGTTGGGGTCTCTCATAGCAGTGGCTGCAAAGGTCCTCAATCTCTTTATCTCCCACTAGGGAAGTTGTGGCTGAAGGGATTCTTGTCAGTACTGCATCTGGCTTGTGCAGTCACTCGAGAAAAGATAGCTAAACTGAAAAGGAACCAGTTAAATTGTCCATGTTTGCAGACAACATGATCTTATATACAGAAACCTGGAAGGATTGTTGGGGTCTCTCATAGCAATGGCTGCGAAGGTCCTCAATCTCTTTATCTCCCACTAGGGAAGTTGTGGCTGAAGGGATTCTTGTCAGTACTGCATCTGGCTTGTGCAGTCACTCGCAGTGCTGGTGATAACAGTGTCTGATGAGTGGCACCCATGGAGTGGCCAGGAGCTGAGTTCTGAAGCATAGTCACAGATGGAAGGACTATAGCCCTGGGATCCAGAGTGGTAAAGACACTGGTGCTCGGGGCACAGGCATTGCCGGAGTGGCCAGGAGCTGAGTTCTGAAGCATAGTCACACATGAAAGGACTATAGCCCTGGGATCCAGAGTGGTAAAGACACTGGTGCTCGGGGCACAGGCATTGCCACCACCATGTTGATAACAGCAAGGTGTGGGTGCTTGTGAAGCACCTGGGGGAGACAAGAATGGGAGCACAGATGAGCACAGAATTAGAGTGGCTCCAGTGTTGGTGTGGGGTCTCACTCTCTATGGCAGCTGAGCAGGTGCTCAGGGTATGAGCACTCCTTCTTGACCTTGGTCTTGGCAATAATCCTTTGAATATGACACCAATAGCACAGCCAACAAAAGTAAAAATAGATAAGTAGGATTACATCAAACTAAAAGCTTCTGCACAGCCAAGGAAATAAGCAACAAAATAAAAGGGCAACCTACAGAATGAAAAACAATATATTTGCAGCTACGTATCTGATAAAGGGTTAATGCTCAAAATATATAAGGAACTAACATAATTCAATACAAAAAGTACACACAACTGATTTAAAAATGGGCAACAGATTAAAGTAAACACTTCTCAAAATAAGAAATTCAAATGGCTAACAGGTATATGAAAAGGTGTTCAACATCTCTAATCATCAGGAAAATGCAAATTAAAATCACAATAAAATACCACCTCACACTCATAAGAAGGGCTATTATCAAAAAGACAAAAAATAACAAGTGTTGACAAAGACGCAGAGAAAAGGGGACCCTTGTACACTGTTGGTGGAAATGTAAATTAGTACAGCCATTATGGAAAACAGTATAGATGTTCCTCAAAAAATTAAAAACAGAACTACTATGTGATCCAACAATGCTGTTCTAGGTATATGTGTTAAAGAACTGCAGTCTGGGTCACAAGGAAATATTTGCACTCCCTTGCTCATTGCAACATTATTCACAATAGGCAAGATACGGAAACGACCGAAGTTGTTTTCCTCAATAGATGAATGGATAAAGGAAATATGGTATATATATACAATGGAATATTATCCAGCCTTAAAAGATATGGAAACCCTGCCATTTGCACAACACAGATGGAACTGGAGGACATTATGCAATGCAAAATAAGCAAGACACAGAAAGAGAAATACTGCACAAGCTCGTTTACATGTAGAATCTAAAATAGTCAAACTCAAGGCTGGCCAGTGGGTACAAAATTACAACTAGATAGAAGGAATAAGTTCTGATGTTCTATTGCACAGTAGGGTGACTATGATTAACAGTTAAGTTTTGCGTATTACATAATAGAGGAGAGGCTTTTAAATATTTTTGCCACAAAGAAGTGATAAATGCATGAGGTGATTGATTTATTAACTACACTGACCCAAATATTATACAACACATACATGTATCAAAATATCAGCTTTTACCCCATAAGTATGTACAATTACAATGTGTACATTAAAAATTTTTTAAATAAATAAAATAAAATAGTCACACTCATAGATGCAGAGAGTAGGATGGTGATTGCCAGGGGCTACGGGAAGGGAGAAATGGAAGGATATTCATCAAACATACAAATTTTCACTTATGCAAGATAAATAATTTCTGGAGATCTAATGTGCAGCATGGTGACAATAGTTAACAACACTATTGTATACTTGAAATTTGTCAAGAGGATAGATCTTAAATTAAGTCTTCTCAACACACACACACACAGTAATTCTAGAGGTAATAGATACGTTAATTAGCTGGATTGTGGTGATCACTTTACACAATGTGCTCATATATGAAAACATCAAGTTGTATACCTTAAGTATATATAATTTTTATATGTCAATGACATCTCAATAAAGCTGTTAAGAAATTTTAAAACAAATAGGAGAGAGGGTTCATCTCCAAGATTCCCTAGCAAAGCAAATGGCAATCATCTATCCAGGTGCTCAAGCATCAAATCTAGTATTTATTTTGATACCATTCTCTCCCTTAACCCACATACCAAATCCATTACTAGGTACTGAGAATTTTATTTTCTCAATGTCACTTAACTCCACCCATTTCTCTTTATCTCTACCACCACCAACCTAGTTCAGCTACCATGATTTCTTACCTGCACTATTGCAGCAGATGTTTAACCAAGCCACCCACATCCCCTCTTTCCTCCACCATTCCAAATGGTTTTCCACATTGCAACCAGAAAGATCTATTTTATTAATACATAAATCTGATCATGTCTCACACTCCATACTGAAAACCTTTTAATGGCATCCCATTTTTCTCAGGGAAAAATATCTCTTAACATACCTTAACATGCCTGTATGGTCAGAAACTTGCCTGCCTCTCCAGCCTCATCTTCCACTCTGTGCCCTCACTGTCTGCCCTCCAGCCACAATAGCCTTCTTTCAGTCCTTCATACTCCCTCCCACCAAAGGAACTTTATTCTTGCTTTGGCCTGTGCAATAAATGCTCTCTCCCTTTCCCTCTTTGATTAGTTAAATACTATTCATCTTTCAGATCTTTATTCTGTTTCATTTCCTCAGGGAAGCCATCTGTGATCTTCCTAAGTCAAGTCATCTAATACAGGCTCTCACAATACCTACTATCTCCCCTTTGTAAAACATGCCACAGTTGCAATTTTACTTTTGTTGCTATAATTTTTCATTGTCTGTCCCCTTGACTAGATTGTAAGCCCCATAAGAGCAAGAGGCATGTTTGTTTTTACCCACCCCTTTATCCTAGCACCTATCTCAGTGCCTAGCATATTGCAGATCCTCAACAATATTTGTTAGACACATAGATTGATGGGTAGATGGGTGAGTAGATGGATGGGTGGATGAATGGATGGATAAATTTGATGAGGTCCAAAGGGGGCAGGAGGAGAAAATGTACTGTAACAAAATTGCTTGCATATGCATAAAATACCTCTTAAAAAATACGTAAGAAACAGGTAACATTGGTTACCACTGAGAAAGGAGAGGAGAGGAGAACTGTGTGGCTGAGAGAAAGAAGCAAGAAAAAGACTTTTCAATATACCTTTTTACACCTTTCAAATTTTGAATCAAGTGACTGTATTGCCTGTTCAAAAATACATAAATATATTGTTTAAAAAATTAAATCTCAGGGCCGGCCCGTGGCTCACTCGGGAGAGTGTGGTGCTGATAACACCAAGGCCACGGGTTCGGATCCCATACAGGGATGGTCGGTTAGCTTGCTGGGTGAGCGTGGTGCTGACAACACCAAGTCAAGGGTTAAGATCCCCTTACCGGTCATCTTTTTTTAAACAAAAAAAAAAATTAAATCTCACAGTTACAAGATAATTCTGTTGGCTTAAGATGTTAAGCAACATGAAATGCAAAAACCCTAGGAAAGTTACATTGAATATATGTGTATTTTTGCTTTAACTTACTTACTAAAAAGAGAGAAAAAGAGAAACAATTCTTAAAGTTCATTTTTTCTAGACCTTTTTTCATTGAGGAGATGTCCTGGGATAAGAGGGTAATATGAGATGTGAATCTGCCATTGCCTCATCTCTTTAGTTCCCATGTGGCTTGCCTTGTGTGACTATATCACACCCAGTGTAATCCTCATGTTTAAAAACACAACATCTACACTCTGAACTAATATCCCTAAAACATAAGCAAACTAATTCATTGTGTCCAAAGAACTGTTCCAACCTAGGGAGGGGAAAAAAATACATCTGTGATGAACTTTTTGAGAGAACATGTATCTGTTTACACTCTGTATATGGTGCCAATAGTGATTTAAGGAATTTTTGTTCACTTTAAGACCTTACTCCACAATACATAGTACAATTCCACTATAACAGTCATTACCAATAACTTGTACATTCAAGTCAGTGAATATCTACTGAGTGCTT
>NW_007728891.1:0-619 GCF_000696425.1 Galeopterus variegatus
TGAAAATGGCCATACTTCCCAAAGTGATATATAAATTCAATGCAATCCCCATCAAAATTCCCATGACATTTTTCTCGGAAATGGAAAGAACTCCCCAGACATTTATATGGAATAACAAAAGGTCGTGCATAGCCAAAGCAACGCTGAGCAAAAAAATAAAGCTGGAGGCATAACACTACCTGACTTTAAACTATACTACAAAGCTATAATAACCAAAGCAGTATGGTACTGGCATAAAAGGATACACTGATCAATGGAATAGAACAGAGAATCCAGAAATCAACCCACACACCTACAGCCATCTGATCTTTGACAAAGGCACCAATCCTATACACTGGGGAAGGGACTTCCTCTTCAGCAAATAGTGCTGGGATAATTGGATATCAATACGCAGGAGAATGAAACTGGACCCATACCTATCACCATACACTAAGGTCAACTCAAAATGGATTAAAGAATTAAATACACACCGTGAAACAATTAAACTTCTTAAAGACAATATAGGAGAAACACTTCAGGAAGTAGGAATGGATACAGACTTCATGAATATGATCCCAAAAGCAAAGGAAAAATAAACAAATGGGATTATATCAAACTAAAGAGCTTCTGCACAGCAAAA
>NW_007728891.1:1093-2210 GCF_000696425.1 Galeopterus variegatus
TCCCACTGCTGGGAATATACCAAGAAGAACGGAAATCATCAAGTCCAAGGTATCCTTGTTCTCCAATGTTCATGGCAGCACTCTTTACAATAGCTAAGAGTTGTAACCAGCCCAAATGTCCATCATTGGATGAGTGGATATGGAAAATGTGGTATACCTACACAATGGAATACTACTCAGGTATAAAAACGAATGAAATACTGCCATTTGCAATGACATGGGTGGACCTAGAGAGAATTATATTAAGTGAAACAAATCAGGCAAAGAAAGAGACATATCACATTTTCTCACTTATTGGTGGGAGCTAAAAATAAATAAATAAATTCACGTGCACACACAGTATAAGAGAACCGGGGGAGTCGGAGGAAGATGACATAACAATTGCAATTCCTTGAAGTTGATGCAAGCATACAGAAAGGACATTGTTGGAAGGGAGGGGGGAGAGTGAGGAGGGAGGGAGGTTTCGGTAATGGGCCACAATAATCCTCCACATTGTATATCGACAAAATAAAATAAAATAAAATAAAATAATTTAAAATAAATAAATAAATATATATATATATAGAAATATATCGCATGTTCCAGGATTGGAAGAATTAGTATTGTTAAAATGGCTTTTATACCCAAAGCAATCAATAGATTTAATGCAAGCCCTATCAAAATACCAGTGACATTCTCCACTGAAATAGAAAAAAAAAAATCCTAAAACTCATATGGAACCAAAAAGACCCCAAACAGCCAAAGCAATCCTAAGAAAAATGAACAAAACTGAAGGCATTACACTAGCTGACTTCAAATAATATTATAGAGCTATGTAACCAAAACTACATGTACTGGCATAAAAACAGAAACATACACCAACGGAACAAAATAGAGAGCCCAGAGATAACTTCACATACCTGCAGTCAACTGATCTTTGACAGAGGTGCCAAGAATACACATAGAGGAAAAGACAGTATTTTCAGTAAATGGTGCTGGAGAAATTTGATATCTACATGCAGAAGAATGAGACTAGACCTCTACCTCTCACCATATACAAAAATCAACTCAATATAGGTTAAAGATTTAAATGTAGAACTCAAAACTATGAAACACGGCCGGCCCGGTGGCGCACTGC
>NW_007728891.1:3333-4745 GCF_000696425.1 Galeopterus variegatus
AAAAAAAAAAAACTATGAAACAACTGGAAGAAAACATAGTGGAAATGATCCACGACCTGGGGCTGGGCAAAGATTTTTTAGATAGACTTGAAAAGCACAAGCAGTAAAAGCAAAAATAGACAAGTGGGATTAAATCAAACTCAAAAGCCTTTGCACATGAAAGGAAACTTAACAGAATGAAGAGACAACCTATACAATGAAAGAAAATATTTGCAAACTATACACCAGATCAGGGGTTAATATCAAGAATGTATAAGGAACTTAAGAAACTCAACAGCAAAAATCAAATAAACCAATTGAGAAATGGGGAAAGGATCTTAGACATTTCCAAAGAAGACATACAAATGGCTTACAGGCATATGAAAAAATGCTCAACATCACTAACAGGGAAATCCAAATCCAACAACAATGAAATAACACCTCACTTTAGTTAGAATGGCTATTATCAAAAAGACAAAAGAAAAGTGTTGGCAGGGATGTGGAGAAAAAGGAACACTTGCACACTGTACGTGGGAATGTAAACTAGTACAGCCATTATGGAAAACAGTATGGAGTTTCCTCAAAAAATTAAAAATAGAACCACATGATCCAGCAATCCTGCTACTGGGTGTATACCCAAAGGAAATGAAGTCAGTATGTTGAAGTATCTATCCTTCCATGTTTATTGCAGCATCATTCACAATAGCCAAGAAATGGAATCAAACTAAGCATCCAATTAAGATAAATGGATTTAAAAAAGTGGTATATATAAACAATATAATACTATTCAGCCATTAAAAAAACAAAACAAATGAAATCCTGTCATTTGCAGCAACATGTGTGGAGTTGGAGGTCATTATGTCAAGTAAAGTAAGCCAGGTACAGAAAGACAAATACCACATGCTCTCACACTCATATGTGGAATCTTAAAAAATAAAATAAAAAGTAGATATTATAGAGACAGAGGGCAGAGTAGTGATTACCAGAGACTGGGGAGGGGGTGGGGGAAGGAAAAACAGGGAGAAGTTGGCCAACAGGTACAAAATTACAATTAGATAGGAGGATTAAGTTCTGGTATCCATATTGCACAGTAGGGTGAGTATGGTTAACAGTTAAGTTTTGAATATTACATAACAGCTAGAGGAAAGGTTTTTAAATGTTTTTACCACAAAGAAAAGATAAATGCATGAGGTGATAGATACATTAACTACCCTAACCCAATCATTATACAACATATATATATATATAAACATATATATATAAAAACATCAAGATATACCCCATAAGTATGTACAATTACAATGTGTAAATTAAAATAAATAAAAATATTTGTTAGAAATTGTAACAACATAATAGATTGTTAAAATATTTTATAATAAAATGACTTCGATTCTACTCAGTGAAAAAAACCCTTAAGAGACTCTCATCCAAAG
>NW_007728891.1:5548-8493 GCF_000696425.1 Galeopterus variegatus
ATAATAAAATGACTTCGATTCTACTCAGTGAAAAAAACCCTTAAGAGACTCTCATCCAAAGTGTAATATCAAGACATACCGAATAGTTCAGTTGTGCACCCCATTCTTCTCACAATACCAACAATGCTAGTTCTACCTCTTTCTTCTTCACAAGTATTTAAATCATAAAAGAGTACCTGTTATGCAGCATTTCTATTGTTGGCTCAACACATTACTCAACACTCCTTCATCAAGCAAAAATAAATTTAAAAAAACAAAAACATTCATCCTCAAAACACAGATTTGCAAAGATGCTAGAAATGTCCAAAATTAATCAACAATAATATTAAACCTTAAACCTCTAACCCTAGGTCAACAATTTTCAAGAAATTCTTAATTGTGCTAATAATTCTGTGCTTTGACTATGTTTGAATGTCTCCATTTTTCTTTCTGTACAAAGAAACTTAAAACTGGTTCTACTGCTGCCCATGTCTGCATTTTTTGATACAAGCAACGTTATAGAGGTAGAACCTAGCATATTATCTTTTGACACTCAAGGACTTAGTAAAGCTGCTTGTGGTGTCCAGTGTCTACCTGGAGGAGGTAGAATAGTAACCATGCATTCTACATCCAAATTCTAGTTCCATTCCTGCCACATCATATTAACCTTCAAAGCTGATCATCTATCCATCCATGCAATCATTCATATATTCGGCGCAATGAATATAAAAGCGGCTCAGCTAGGGTCAAGAGGGAAAACAAAAAATTAAATCAGTAAATAAGTGTAATGAATGCTCTGAGGGAAACTGATAGGGACTTTTACTGACTGGGCAACCTGACCTAGTTGAAGGGGTCATGGAGGCTTTCCCAGTGGAAATAATTTTTCAGCTGAGACCAAAATCGGAGAAAGAATGAAAGGATGAGGAAAAAACATTCCAGACAGGGGAAACAGCATTCCAAAAAGCTCAAAGGCAATATAAAATAACAACTAGGATACTGATAAAAAGAGTAACAGTCAGTAATAAATTTTTGACTTACTCCTGGTCAGACACAGCTTTAAGGTTCTCTACGTATTAACTCATTGAGTTCTCATACCTATCACTATTTCCATTTGGCAAATGAAGAAATGGAGGTACAGAACATTGAAGTAATTGCCCCAAGGCCACGTGGCTAAGGCTCAGATTGAACCCAGGCAACTGACAACAGAGCCTACGTGCTTACACTATACTACAAAAGATCTTGTCATGCTTGAGAAACTGAAGTTTCAGTCAGTGTAGAATTTTAGAGGGAGACTAGAAAGAGATGGTCATGATGAAGATTAAACAGGAGCAGATAATGGAGGGTGTGGTAGGCCACTGTATCAAACCTCTCATGCCCTCCTCACATCTTACTGACTCACCTCTTTTTCTACCAGCCACCTCTTTTTCTACCAGCCATGGCTGCAGCAACCTGCTGTATGTGGTACCAGGGCTGCTTTTCTGAGTTTGCAGCATGGAAAGCCTGGATGTGGGAAGGAGTTAACTCCGCCTGGGGCTGCCCTTACCAGTGGGGGTCAGGAACCACTAGGAATATAGCCCCCCCTCTTTCTTCACTTGAGTGGACACTTGTGAAGAACAGAAGGGTAGTCTACACGGCTCCTCTGAAGGTTTGGAAGGATCAAGCCCAGGTACCCACAGCAGCGACCAGCTCCTATGTGATTCTTTCCAGCCCTGCTCTTCAGTTTTATGTGACCACCTCCTCAAATAAACTACCACTGACACACAACCCTTGTCTCAGACTCTGCATTCTCAGGGAGAGGGTGGGGGAAACCTGGTTGAGCATGCCACGTTAGATAGTTGGGGTTTTATTCTACAGGCAGTCTAAGAAAGCCTATTTTTGGCAAATCACATCCTCTATCTTTCAGGAAACAATGAGAGGCTGAGAGATAGGAACAAACTGAGCAAACTGCAAGCCTGGTGAAGATACCCATTCTTCTCTCACAGTCACCCTTTCCACCACCATAATATCAGGAAGGTGCCCAAGAACAGGCTGCCATGAACAGTCTATATACTGTCTTCTGACCCTTTAGCCTCAGGGCAGAAGCTTTAGCAGTGGCTATTTTCCTGAAGATCCCCTCAGATTTTGGCCTGTTCCTGAGGCAATGGCCTCCATGATGCTATTTCTTCCAGAAACAAGACAAGCTATTTCTTGTCTCGTTAACAGCTGCTAGAGATATACAGCTGTCTACCTTGACTAGAAACTTTGAGAGTACATGAAATTTTAAAACCAAAGAATAATTTTGAAGATGAGGAAATAAATGGACCTAATGAGTGATTTGGTTTTAAAGTATTCTTGGCCTCTCTCTATTCTGGATGAGACCTTTTCATTTCTCACTCATAGTGTGACATGGATAATCACAAATTTAATGTTATCATAGCCAGAAATCCTTCAAATGAATAATATTGGAGGTAATGCCATACATTTGGCTTAAGGATGAAGTTCAGTTTTTATAAAATAGAAATTAAAATATTAAAAGTCTATTCTTAATACTTGTATTAAAACGAGTAATCTTAAAAGGATAAGATGTATTCGTGTATTATCCACTGCTTATAATAATGTCAACAGTCATTCTCATATATCCATGAACAAATGAGAAACCAGTAACCATGCCTAAAGCAACTTGCTGAAAGATCAGCTACAGATAGTAATTATGCCTAATCACTACACAAGCTCTATGTGTTTAAATTGTGACCAAAAAGATAAGACTGTAATATACCTTATTAAGATATTTAAGCATAACAGATTCCTGAAATGACACAAATACCAAATAATAAAAATTAAATAATTTTACCTCATACGAATTTTAACCAAATTAACTCTTAATTTGATAGTGATTACATTAAATTGCAGTGTTTACTTCAAATTATTACACATTAGAAATAACAGAATGGCATACATTTTCCTTCTGGCTGCTCGGAAAAAAAAAA
>NW_007728891.1:9409-10458 GCF_000696425.1 Galeopterus variegatus
AAAAAAAAAAGAAATAACAGTATGGTAAAAGTACTCCAACTACGGTATTTATGACATAATATTAGGGTTAAATTTTTGATTAACATATGCAAATTGGCTTGGAAACTGTCACCAGTGTCATTTTTTACCTGAATATATCAGACTGATGATATTCATAAAGTTTCTTCTCCAGGTCTAATCTCTTCTTTTCACTGTAACACAAAAAGAAAACACTTTATAAATAATCACATTGATAACTAATAGGCAGTCAAATTTAGACCATTTTCTCCTTCGAAATCACGCCTTTGTGAGCATACTTCTCCAGAATAACAAGAAGAAAATACCAAATGCTTTTAAAAGACACAAAAATACTTACCAGTAACCAGGGAAGTCTAAAAAACAAAATGGACACCAGTATGAGGCAAAAGAACAAGATTCTCAAACTAAATGGGGAAGTGCAGTACGAAAACGTTGGAAAGTAGGTTCATTCATTCAGTGAGAATTTCTTTAGTGCCAATGATGAGCCAGGCACTGTTCTAGGCCTGCAGACTAATATGGTGAACAAGCCAGCCAAGACCCTTGCCCTCAGGCAGTTGACTTTCCAGGGGGAAGGACAGACAACAAACAAGGTAAGTATGTAAAATACAAGTATAATATGGCCGGACTTCTCTGAGTCAGTGACATTTGAACAATGGGGGCCCCCACCAGGTCTGGACATGTCCACAAACCCACCTTGGATTGAAGACTGATGGCTTGCTTTGCTCCCAACCAAATCAGGCTGCACACAGCCAACTGGCTGATTTAGGAAGAGGCCTCTAAAAAGTAAACCTGGCCTCACTTATATTTAATGAATTCCAGGTTTTCTAACACCATCACTTTGAATTTGGGGAAATTTCTTTTTTGTAACTTTGTAGTGTTATTGTTATTTGTCACTGACTGCTGTTTTCCTGAAGCTTCTACCAATAAAGACTTAACCTGTGATGTTCAGATGAGTGCTGGCAGAGGAGAAAGCCTGTCTTATCCCACAGCCAGCATGGGTAAGAGGTAGGGAAAGTGGGCAGTACATGTGG
>NW_007728891.1:11692-16668 GCF_000696425.1 Galeopterus variegatus
ATGTGGGATCCAAACCCTTGGCGGGAGCGCCACCGCACTTCCCAATCGGCGCACTGTAGCAGTGCGCCACCGGGCCGGCCCCTTTTTTTCTTTTTTAAAAATAAAAATTATCCGCAAAGTTACTCTGTTAGCTACATTATAGGTTAAATTAGTTTCTGTCCTTAGCACAATCTTAAATGGAAACCATCATTTAACCAAAATTCTTTTAATGGTAAAATGGGGTTCAAAATCCAAACACAAGATCTTTGCTAGGGGAACACAATCTATTCCTTAGTTGGGGTATGCCTATGTTAAAAAAGAAAAAAGATTAAAAGGAAAAAAATTATGAAAACACACATTTTTAACCAACAGCTTCACATTGATCTTTATTTTCTCATTAATAAGACTGAACTTAGGATACAAGTGAAGGAAATATGGTATAATTGCTTCAACATCAGAAATTTTTATTAGTTACTTTTCCCCTTTCTAAAGGTTTCATGATCAACTGGGTTCTTAGTTCAAAAAGAATGAATGACTGGATAATGTGACCAATCTGTCATTAAATTACAAAGACAGAAAGACCTTTAAATGCATCTATGACCCTGTGCCCCAGTGTAATGCTTCTTTTCTGTGGTATTCTTGCCAAGAAAGCATGACTGGAGACTGGTCAGGAGGAACCATAAGATGAACTCAGCTTGAGTGTCACCTTCTAGAATCAAAGCTGTACTCTATGAAATTGTCAGGAACATGCAAGACAGGGATAGACTGAGGAATCTTCCCAGATCGGGGGAGACTGAAGAGACATGGCAACCAAAATCAACCCAAGTTCCCAGATGAGAACCCAGACCGGAAAGAACAAAAGACAGTGTTAGGACAGTTGGTGAAATCTGATGGGGGTCTATGGATTCGATATCAAGGTTGATTTCTTGACTGGGAGGACTTGAATGGTGATTATGTACGAGAGCATTCTTGTTCTTTGAAAATACACACTGGAGATTTTAGAAGTGATGGGGCAATCATATCTGTAGTTTTCAAATGGTTCAAAAAAGACTAATGATTTTAGGTAGAGACACAGATAGAAAGAGATAATGGAAATACAATAAAATGTAAAGAGTTGAGGAATCTGTGGGAGGGGAATGTTGGAGGTCTCTGTCCTGCATTTTTATGATTTTAGGTAGAGACACAGATAGAAAGAGATAATGGAAATACAGTAAAATGTAAAGAGTTGAGGAATCTGTGGGAGGGGAATGTTGGAGGTCTCTGTCCTGCATTTGCAACTTTTTTGTAAGCATGAATTTATTAAAAATAATTTTAAAATGTACCTATGACCTCTGAAAAGAAATACAGTCTCTTTGGGAACCCATCACCTCAAGCAGCAAGGAGTGTAAAACTTCTTTGTTCCTTTTCTATCTTCAGTAGATTCAGACTGGTCACCCTTCTTCTCTATCATAACACTTCATACACTGAAAAGCCACAGTCCACCACCTCTTGGCCTTCTAGTACTGGCAAAATGGAAGTAATCTTATTAACTCTTCATCACAAGGCCATTTTATAACCCTCCTCATCCACACTACAGTTCTTCTGAATGCTGAGTCCTTCATAACTGTTTTAAATTTAAGACTAAAACCAGATGTTTAGTCCAGTGAAAAGTGAGGCAAAGGCTTGTTGGTAAGGATCACTCACAGTTCCTACATAGTAAGTCTCTATTTCAGGATCTTTTAGACACCCAAACCTGGCATGCTAACCCACAGTCCATGTTTTCAGTCACCTGCACCCTTAATCTGAACCTTTCCAAGTTTTACACAGCTGGGTAGTCCTTATACAGCTGAGTTTTCTTCTTTTAAGCTGCTTGTGGTATTGAGACAAAACCAGAATAACAATTCTCCACCATCTTCAGCTTTATTCAATATCTCAGTATCAACTTCTGGACTACTATAATATCTCACCATGAATCATACTGGCACTGAAAAAACAGGGACTGGTTACTGGGCCTTTTAAATAAATTTTTTTATATAACCATAAGAGTCAACTTTACTAACATGCTTCTACCATGCTTGTGGGTGGTATACACACCGAAACAAGTCTCTCCAGTAGACTCCCCTAGATTCAATTTTTGATTTTTACCACAATGCAGAGAAAACACTGTACACGGTATACACACAGGAAACCATTTAGAACATAAAATTACATCTATGTGTGATTACAGCTAAGATGACTTGGGCTAGAAATACGACAATCACAAGAAAAAGGCTTGATGTTAAACCAGCAGACATTGCAACGGCCACCTCTAAAAAAGGCTGAGAAAAGGCAAGGTGGTTTGTTTTTTTCATCTCCCATTTCCCAGAAGTTTCTGGATTGATAAAACAGCTGTGACTACCCAGGGTTGCAACCTTTGAAATGACTCCAGAATTTTAGTAGACAGAGGTCCCTGTGGCTACTAGGATTATTTTTTGCTTTTTGTTTTTTGAAAAAAGGTACATCCAAACACTCAAACAGGATACATACAATGAGATTCTTCATGTGTTGCTTTGTAAAACTATAATTTTCAACTTTACCTTAAGACCCATTACGTTAGTAGAGAAAAAGAAAAAAAATCTGTGGCCTTACTTCACATATTAGCCAAGCCCCCTCATTTCTGGTGAAGAATCAAGGTTCAGAGAGGCCAAACACCACCCTCAAGGTTACCTAACTCTTTATGGACTAGAACCCAGATTTCCATGCTTTTACTGCATCTTTCTCTGTATCTAAAGATATTGCCTTCTATACTTATGTGCAAAATGCATTAATTGTTAGTTATGGATTTTTTAAATGAAAAATGAATACACACAGCAATAGATTTGTACTGACTTAAAAATAAAACAAACCTCCAAATGCAGAACCATGAATAGGCTATAAAATTTGACTCAAATTCCTTATATAATTTCAACAGCCTCAGCTTGCTTAATAATTAAAGCATTTGAGTGTTAAACATAACGTGAGTAATCATTACACAGTTATCATACCATAAGGACTATAAACAGACAGGTGTTCCTAGTAGAGGAACCCAAAATGATAACTCTCAATTAACTTAGTTAAAAAAGAATGCCATTTAAACCAATAACATTCTAAAATCAGGACTTGGGCTAACAGATACAAATATTTGGGTTAACTAACTCTTCTAACAGAACAGACACTGAGCCAAAAAGCATTTTAAGTGTACTGAAAACACAGAGAAATGTCTTGTCTTTTAACTATCAGGTACGTACAGACACTTAATACCATCTTGGAAATATCACAGGATCCACTTTTCCTAGTTAACTAGAAAAATAGCCATTATTTAGTGACAACATGTGGCTATTGGATTCTATATAAGACATTCATAACTCCTTGACACTAGCTTGTTAACTTTGAGATTTCTTCCATTCATTCAACAAATAATTATCAAGCACCTCCTTCACCACATATAGTCTATTTCGAGCTACAGATCTAGCCAGATAGGGTTCCTGTCCTCTGAGAATTCTCAGTCTAGGCAAAAAGCAAGTCATTTAAGTCCTCATCTAGAGTACTGTAAGAATGCCAAGGTCACAAAAGTTAGGGAATAGGTTGGGACAGGGAAGGCTCTGCTGAAAGTGATTTTTTAAAAAGTTGACGATGAAAAGGTCACTGGGGTAGCTGAGTGGCAGTATGTCAGAAAAAAAAAGGATGTAGAAAAGAGTTAGAGGTAAAACACCGTGAGGGCAATTAAGGAAGCCTGTTGTAGTCAGTCTATAAATATTTGACAAAAAATAATTCCAGCATGAGATGAATGGAATTCCTTTTTAAAATCACTTCTGCCTTTTCCTTACATGTAATTATTGTTACTATTTTAGAATTGTCACACATACGTCTCTCCTGTTCACTAGAATGATTTTGTAACTTTCAACACTCATTAAACGTTTTGTTTATCAGGAGATCCCAAAACCTATTTCCTTTCTTTTCAACTAATGAGATTTCCAACTTGAATTAATTTAGCAGCTAAATAAAGAGTTCCAACAACTTACCTTTTATGTGGTTATTTAGAGTAAATTGCTTTATAATTTTCTCTCTTTATGCACTGTTAGATCTAGCTGTTTTCAGTGGTTCCCATCTTTCGTATCTCAATCAAAAGCATCATGAACCCTTTAGAAACCGGACTTCGGCCGCTGGAAATTTCATTCCTTCTCTAGAAGTCTAGCTAGCTCCTACTTCCCAAAGAAGTCTCCTGTATTTAAGTAGGACATATGTTACTTACACACACACACACACACACTCACTCCTGTCTGCGTTTCTGGACCTGTCATCATTGATGCAATGCAGCTGTCAAGATGGGATGACAATTTGAAGAGAGAGTGGGGAGTGGGCGTGTAGCGTGTAGAAGGGGACTAGAGAAAGTCACAAGGCTTGATGGAGAATGACAGACAGGAGAACTCCCAATCCCACTTCTGGGCCAATTCAGTTACGCGCCCGCACCCTCAGGCTGGAGACCAGGCTTTAGTTGTTCTTGGGGGGGAGGGGTAGGTCCTCACCTCTCTCCGCACCCTTCATTCCAGGGGGCGTCTCTGATAAATTTTGTCTTCCAGGCCCCACCCGGAGGTTGGGAGGCGTCGTGGGCGGGCCCGGGCCTAGGGGAACTACGAGCGCAGGGGAGTGGGAAGAACAGCGGGCAGGGGGCCCAGAAGACCCTCAGCGCCGGCCGACTTCCGGTCCCCGCTCCCCGCCCCCCACCGCTAGTAGCCGTACCGGTCCCGAAGCCCCTGCTGGAGGCGGCCCACCTTCTCATAGAAGTCGGGGCTCGGCAGGTAAGAGGACGACGCAGGGGTCCGGCGCATGCTGCCACGCCGCTCCAAACCGCCTCCGGGCTGGCGGTTGGCCGGGGTTACTGAGAAGACCGCCCCATCATGCACCGCGGGTAAACACTGCGCCCAGCAGCCAGCAGGGGGCGGGGCGAAGGCGGGGCGTCGTGAGGGGGCGGGGTCGAGGCCTGCAGCGGGAGAAGCGGA
>NW_007728891.1:17200-56617 GCF_000696425.1 Galeopterus variegatus
GGGGTCGAGGCTGTAAGGGGCGAGGCGGAGGCATGCTGTGGGGGGCGAGGCGCCGTAGAGGGGGCGGGGCAAGCTGCGGGCGTGGGGTGGGCGCAGTGGAGCGGCAGAGGGGAGGCAGGACTGGGTGTCTTGCAACTCGGGGCCGGACCCCTCGCAGGGAACCTCTTGAGGCTGCGTGACTGCTTGGTGCCTCTGCTTCTCCGTCCCAGCACCGGCGTCTCTCTTCTCCTCTCCCTTCCCCTCACCCTTCCGAATTCGCACAAACTCCGTTAATTTCACAGGGGGCAATCTCTCCCTCCCTGTCGCCTCCCTCGATTCCTTCTCCTTTCCCTCCCTTCTTTCTTCCCGGGATTTGCTCAGTGCCGGGCTCTGTGCTAAGCTTGCTTTTCTACCAGCACTCAAAACCAAAACACCACAAAAAAAGACAAAACCGAAAATGCTAAACAGCTGTGTTCAGGACCTACAGTAGAACAGCCCCTAGCTTGAAAATCTGTGCTGAACCTAAGTATGCATTTAATGTTCCAGCTGCCAGTACCGTTGGTGAAGAGGGAAAAGTTGTTCACCAATTGCTTGCTAAGCAGACATTTGTTTGTGCAGCTCCATGGATAATGCCCCAAATATCCTGTAAAATCCTCCAGCAGGGGCTCCGGAGCCAGACTGCCTGGGTTCAGATGCCCAGTTGTGTGACCATGGGCAAGTCACCAGCTTGAAGCCCAGGTTTCCTCATCTGTACAATGGGGAGGTTGTTAGGGCAATAGGATTAGATTAGGTAATATGCGTTAGTGTTTATAAGAGGGCCCAGCACATAATAAACATCATTGTCATCGCCAACGTGGGGAAAAAGCTTCCTGAAGGAAGACAACCATATTACAAAACCCACAGGGCGGAAAACAAACAAAAAAAACTACAGTGTTTTTTAGTCTCCTATTCTTCACTTCTTTTGGTTTCTTTTCTCAGTCATTAATTTCACTTACTTATGTGCCTTAAACTAACATTGGTCATTAGTAAGAGAGATGGAGCACCCAAAGGTCGACAATATAAAATTCTGAGGTTATTCAGCCTTCCCTTCACATTTGCCCAAGTCCAGGGCAAGTGTATGAATGGAGGCCCTCACACCATCTGCCTAAATATTAAGAAGTTATAAATCAAGATAACGAACTACAGATAAAATATGTGCTTTCCTCTCTACCTTTACCAATATGCTGTCATAAGAACCTGGAAAGCCAGGGTGGAATTTAGTTCTCTGACTCCTTCCGTAGCCCACTCCCTTATTTCCCATCCCAGGCTCACTCTTGTATTGTGAGAGGCCTCACCACAGGCAGTGTCCCAGCTCTGAACACATTCCGGCCTCAGCCTCCTCTTGGCCTAAGAGTGAGCACACCAGTTATGGTCACCCTTGCAGCAACAACCCAGGAAAGAGGTCTTTGAAGTTCTTGGAAAGCAGCATAGGCCCCTTTGAGCAGGGAATGTCAGGTGCTGAGTACCTGAAACGTGTTCTGCAAGGGTGTGTGTGTGTGTGTGTGTGAGAGAGAGAGAGAGAGCGCTCCAGGTAGCTATGTCCCCTGGCCCTGGGGTCTCCTTGCCTTGTTGTGTGAGAGAGAGAGAGAGAGAGCGCTCCAGGTAGCTATGTCCCCTGGCCCTGGGGTCTCCTTGCCTTGTGGGAATGACATGGTGAGAGGAGAGCCAGAACAGATTCTCTAATGTAGAAGCCAGGGCAGGGGCCCTGTCAACTGGGTCTAAGAACAGCATTGATGTGACTTTTACTTAGTTGTTATCTCAAATTTATTCAGTGGTAGTATACAGAGATTTATTTTATTGATTTTAGTGTAACCAACATTTTACTACAACCTTGGCACAACCTTGTCCAAAAAAAAAAAAAAAAGGCATTACATTTTTAGGATATTTTATTTAGGCCTATCCCCACCAGATTTTTTTTTAAAGGAAAAAAAAAATCCCCAAACAATTAATATAACTATTTCCAGCAAATAGCAGAGTAAGCAGATGAAGCAGTAATTTAGCATCCCAAATTTTTATTAGGCTATTTTAGGAGAGTCTAAAATTAAATATAATTAAACAATAAATAGATAATTCAAAATAATTATAATTTGCATTCTGTGGTTGATTCATTAATGGCATCTGACAAATCTAGATGTAGGACCCTTTTATTAGCAATAACACATAGCAAATGAAAGGAATATTTCCAGAATATTTATGGTAAAATTATGCATTCTAAATGGTGACGGACTTGTAAATTCAGAATTCTTCACTTTGAATATCTAATTTGCTGGAGCACTCTCTTTTAATATTTTTCTTGAGTCCCTTGATATTAGCAGAGCTGATTTCTGTAAGCAGCTCTGCTTTTGGCTCATCTGGTACATGGGTCATCAAGTCTGCCTAAATTGCCAAGGCTTCCTATAAGTCCCAGAATATCTTAGTCAGAAGTTAGGGGGGGATTAGCTTCACCCTCTTATTTTACAGAGGAAGAAAAAGGTTCAGGACAGGTAAGGGATTTGATCAAGGTCACATAGCTGGGTAATATTAATGAGTCTATTTCAAAATATGGGTCCCTAGTAGCCCCATTAAACAAACAGCAAGGGAAGTCAGTGTGTCATTGTTGGGAAAATACAGGAAAATGGTGAGGGCCCCTCAGATGTTCAGAATCTTGCCAAGCATTTGATGTAAATATGCACGTGTGCCCAGGTGTTCCTTAGCTATTGTCTGATGTAATTGTGCATGTGCACCCAGGTGTCCTGGGTTGTGGACTTAAGTATAAAGGATAAGTGGCTCTGATCCACAGGACCCCCCTGCCCCCAGGATGCCCGGGGGGGGGGCACATGGAGGCCACTATACTGCTGGAGGCTGTTGCTGACAACTGTTGCTGCCAGGGCCCCTGGAACGCTCCCAGAGGCCACCGCCACCACTGCTACTGGAGGCTGCTGTAAGCTGCTGCTGCTGCTGAGGAAGCTGAGGACTGAGCTCACATTGGAATGAACCTGTCAACTCTGTCAACAGCTCCTAGGATCCTTTCCAATTACCTAGCTCACGACTTGTATGTGAGGGTTCTGGTGACCCAACATGGCATGTGAGGGGTCTGTGACCCAGTCTGTACAATGGGTTTAAAGGGTCTGTGAGCCCTAGCCTGACAATACCCTGCATCGCTGTAGAAGAAGGCCCTCACCAGATGTATTCCCTGGACTTTGGACTTCCCAGCTTCCAAAGCTGTAAAAGATAAATTTCATTGTCCTTTGGTGGAATGTCCTGAGAGGCCACCTCTGCTGCTGCTTCTGCTGTTACTGCAGCTGTAGGCTGCTGCTGCTGCTGCTGAGGACTGAGATCATGTCATCTGCCAATGGCTCCTGGGATCTTTCCCAATTACCTAGCATGGACCTGCGTGTGAGGGGTCTGGTGATCCAGTCTGTACAATGGGTTTGGAGGGTCTGAGCCCTAGCTCTGACAATATAAATGGAAACTTAGTATAACTAAAATAATAACTAAAATAATGAAACATTTTGGCTTTAGTTATGATTTGCCTTACTTTACATTTCCTTGTATGAGATGTGTAAAATTTATAATATATAATGTGGGGAACTGGGTGTCCTCACGATGACCCCCTAAGCTAAGGAGCCAAATGGGACAGACTGCTGAAGTAGCAGTGGACAAGAGCACGGAAAGAGCTGATGCTGCAACCCTTCCTGGGAGGGCTGCATGCTGTGATTGTTTTGCCTAACCGCAACATTTTGACCTAAGCTACGCTGTCAAGAACTGATGGTAACAGCGATACCCGAGAAAACGAGAAAAGATGGTTACACAAGAACTCTTCATGACCTCCACCCCCACCCATTGTTTTTTGTTCTCTTGCACCTGTGAGTTTCTATAAAAGGAGCTTATTTCCCTCATTAAACGGGGCTAGATCAGACTTCTGTCTTGCTCCCTTCCTTTGCTTCTCTTGTCCTACCCACTCCCCCTTCCAGGTTCCATAGACCGACTCCCAATTCCCACGGGTCGGGACAATATAAACCTGAAGGGCATTTACATATACATGGTTTATTGTTTGGGAATAGTTTACATTTACATAAAACTCATTTTTCTACATGTGTTCACCATCGTTTAATTTTCTTCCTTGGCACTCAGAAAGACTACATTTATTATCCTTTCAAGCAGTAAGTGGGTCTACATGACCACGTCTGGCCAGTGAAATGTGAGCAGAAGTGGTGCGGCCACTTCCAGGCCTGGCCCCAAAACATTCTTCACAATCTTCCCAGGTTTTGCTGGTTGGCCAGCTAGATGCGCAGGATCCAATGGAGAGCTCTGAGGCCCTGGAAGAAGAGTGAATGACTGCAAAGAGCACAGGACTGTAACTTAAGAAATAAATCTTTGTTGTTTTGAGCCAGTGATATTTTGGACCTGTTTGTTTTAGCAGCTGGTATTGCTTATCCTGACTAATATACAAGCATTCCATGCAGAAATCACACAAATCCATCAAAATTTCTTTCCACAAAATTTTGAATGAGGATTTATGTGACTGTCCAGATGGTAAGGAAGATGGCAAACGTGGGACAGTGAAATTAAGTGGCAACATCCAAAGAGAACAACCTAGATAATAAAGTCAAAGCTATAGTAAAATAACTAGAGCAGCTCTGACCAATGGTATTCTGTAATGATGGAAATGCTCCATTCTCCACTATCCAGTATAGTAGCCACTAGCCACATGTGGCTACTGAGCAATTGAATGTGGCTGGGGCAACTGAGGGATTGAATTTTTAATTTAATTTAATTTAAATTTAAACAGCCACATGTGGCTAGTGGCTATTATATTAGGTAGTTCAGGTTTAAATATAGAGAATATAGCAGTGAACAAAGAATACAAAAAGTACTCATCCTTATGAAACATATTGTAAGAGCAGGAAAAATTATAAGTAAATAACATTGAAATATATAGTTTGTCAAACGTTGATAGGTGTTATGTTGAAAAAATTAAGCAGAGTAAGTGGAAAAAGGAATACCAGAAAGTAGGAGATATAGCTTTTTTCTAAGATATTTTTTTTTTTTTTTTTTGGCCGGTAAGGGGGTCACAACCCTTGGCATGGTGTGGTCTGCACACCCCTATAGCCATCCCTATATAGGATCCAAACCCACAGCCTTGGCGCTACCAGCGCCGCACTCTCCGAGTGAGCCATGGGGCTGTCCCATAGTAGTTGAAATTTAATTTCAAGAGGCCAGACGTAGTTAGTAGCCACTGTGTTGAACAGTGCAGATCTAAAGTGGAAAGATGGATAAGCATCGTATGGGAGAGGAAGTGTACAAGTCACCAGGAGGCTGAAAGGCAGGAACTAGAAGGTAAGATGCTACCCTTGGTGGGAGGTAGTGGTGCTCAGGAGAAGAGGTGTGATGGTTAATTTCATGTGTCAACTTGGCTAGGCCATAGTATCCAGTTGTTTCATCAAACACCAGTCTAGATGTTGCCATGAAGGTGTTTTTTAGATGTGTTTAACATTTAAATTAATAGACTTTGAGTAAAGCAGATTGCCCTCCATATTGTGGGTGGGTCTCACCCAGTCAGCTGAAGGCCTTAGGAGAAAAAATTGAGGTCCTCCACAATCTCCTGAGCCAATTCCCAAAAATAAATCTCTTTTTTCTCTTTCTCTCTCTCTGTTTCTGTTTGTATATGGACACTTGTATATATGCACTCTTGTGATATAAATATGAGTGTGTATATATACATGAGCGTACATATACATACATACATGGGTGTGTATATATACGAGTGTACATATATATATATTTCTTACTGGTTCTGTTTCTCTGGAGACCCTGACACTAGTATTCATACAGGAAGGCATGAGGTTACAAAGAGCATATTTCTCAAAGACATTTGTAGTAGCTAATTTAAAACAATAAGAATTGGGTGCAGATTCCAATAGATAAAATGAAACCATAGGTTTCCTCATTTTATTTTATAACATATAAATCAACAACTAATATATGGGTCTCTAAAATACCTGAGATCTATAAAGACTAAACAGCAGACAAAAAAATAGAATAATAGAGTAGTAAAATACCTCTAGCTAGATACTACTCAAATGAAAGGGGCTCACTCTGTCTCATAGCACTCATATGCCTGTGATTTTCACGGCAGTCCTTGAACTTCTGCTTCCATGAGGTCTCCAGGATTATTCCTTCGTTGACAAAGAGGACTCCTCAGAGGTGATAGACAGGAAGCACCAAATCCTTGTACTCTTTTCTCCCTGCAGGACTGGACTGTGGCTCTGCAGCTCTGCATCCCTGCGTGCATGAGCAGCAGGCTGTAGGCACTGATATCACGCACAAATAGTCTTTGAATGCTAAGATTCTTCTCAAAAGCATTGGGTGGATTTCATAATTGTCTGCCATTTGGATGCACTTCTCATCAGGGTTCAACAAGTACTCCTAACTATAAGGATTGGAAACAAAGGGATGCTCTAGGCCTGCTCTGATGACTCACAGGCAGGTTAAAACCAAAGGGTTTTGCATAATAAATATCATTTAATTTGATGGCTATGTATTTATGTTTACATGGTGACAGCGCACCAGGTGGAGAATGTTCCACTTCTCATTGTCTGCAGTAGAAATGTTGGCTTTATTCATTCCTGGGGCACCTCGATGGTGACTGTCACACAGAACTTTCTCACTACTCGAACAAACGTTTGTCATTGTGTCCTGGAGAGGCAGTCAAATACAGAGGCTGAGAATTTGGGCTTAGGTGTGCCCTCTGCATGGTATACTACCAACTCCTCTTACAAGCATGTGACCTTAGGCAGATTACTTACTCTTGTTGCGCCTCAAATTGCTAACCTGTAAAATGGTGATAGTAACAGCCTTTCTCTCAGGCTTGTTGATAGGATTAAATGTGGTGATCTGTGTGGTGCACAGAGGTAAGGGCCCACATTCTCCGTCTTACATTTGTCTCTCTCTCTCAAAGGCATTTCCCAAACTTCCTCTCTATCCTTCTTTCTCACCTCCACTGGCTCTGCACTCACCTGTTCATGCAGGGTCAAGTTCCAACCACCTGAATTCATTGCTGATGACTCAGTAGGTGACATTTAGTTGAGAACCTCAATCTACGATTCAGTTTCACTCTTTTTGTGTCAATCCCGGCAGATGGAGAGATCCAGCCCATCACCCCTCAGGTGTAGAAATCCATGACATGAGGGCAGCACCATGTTGCTTAAAGATCATGTGCTTTGGGATCAGAAGACCTGAGCTCCAATCCCGGCTCTGCCTCATATCACCTGTGTGACTCTGAGCACATTTCTTAACATCTCGAATGCCTCATTTTGCTCATTTCTAAAATAAGAGTAATGATATTTTTGTTTCCCAAGTTATTGCAAGGAGTAAATGACGTAACATTTAAGACTTTCTTAGCACAAGCCTGGACCATAGAAAGCACTCAATATGCACTTCAACTTCTCAACTCAATAAGCACTTCAACTTCTCCCTGAGGACAAAATGGTTCAACTTCTCCCTGAGGACAAAGCAGCATTTGCAATTTCCTAGAACTTCTAAATATAACCAAAGAGGAATCACAGCTGGCTCATTTCTTCAACTTCTCAACTCAATAAGCACTTCAACTTCTCCCTGAGGACAAAGAAGCATTTGCAATTTCCTAGAACTTCTAAATATAACCAAAGAGGAATCACAGCTGGCTCATTTTGTTAATAGCTGCGTGTGTGCACGTGTGCATACGCACCAAAAAATATCAACAAATAGTTTATCTGATTGAGCCCTACTTTGTGCCTAGCTCTTTGCATGTATTATCTCCATTTTCCAGATGAGGAATTGGGGGCACATCAAGGTTAAGCACCCAACCAAGGCTGCACGGATGGCAAGAGGAGTGATAACCCATAAAATGTAGCACCACAGCCACAATTCTCTACCACTATATTCTACTGCTTCTCACAATAGCAAGTGTTTGTTGGAGCAGGGAAACTGAGGCACAAGAGGCTGTGTCATGTCCAAGGTGGGCCACTGCCTCCGGAGTGAAAGTTGGGGTGCCTGGGGGGGTGTTATGGAGGCATTGCCTCTCCCCAGTGGTGGACCTTTTTGGATTGGACTCAACCTGGAGTCTTTTCAGATATTTCAGTAATGTATTGTGAGTATTTTAAAGCCATGTTCTATTACCACAACTAGACTGTAAACTTTCTGCAGGGAGGAAGGCTGCCATACATTTCTTTGGCATTCCTTAGCTCAGTTCTGGAATCAGACCCAGGCCAGAAGACCCCCAAAATACTGGCCGATGGGCAGATTTTAAAAAATTGAGGCATAGCTTACATATCATAAAATTCACCCTTTAAAAGAGTACAATTCGGTGGTTTTTAGTATATTCACAAAGTTGAATATACTGATATATGTGACCATTACCACTATTAACTTCAGAACATTTCATCGCCCCAGAAAGAAACCTGATATACATTAGTAGTCATTTCCCATTCCCCTGTGCCGCCAGTCCCTGGATAACACTAACCTACCTTCTGTCTCTGTGGATTTTCCTATTCTGGAAATTTTATATAAACAGAATTACTATATAATATGTGGCCTTGTATCTGAAGAAGGCATTATTTTTAATGCAATAGGATGTTCAGTATGGACGGCCACTTCCATTATGGCCTCTGTGTTAGTTTGCTAGGGCTGCCATAGCAAAGTACCAGACACTGGGTGGCTAAAACCACAGAAACTTATTTTCTCAGAGTGCTGGAGGCTACAAGTCTGAGATCAAGGTGTCAGCAGGGTTAGTTTCTTCTGAGGCCTCTCTTCTGGGCTTGCAGATGGCGCCTTCTCTCATGTCTTCACATGGTCTTCCCCATGTGTGTCTGTGTCTTAATCTCCTCTTCTCACAAGTACACCACCCATATGGGTTAGGGCCCATCCATATGACCTCATTTAACCTTAATTATCTCTTTGAAGACCCTATATCTAGTACAGTCACATTCTGAGGTACTGCGTGTGTGTTTTAGAGTCTCCAAACATAAATGACTTCTTACTTGTCATGACTCTGTGGGTTGGCTGTGCTCAGCTGGCTAGCCTGGGCCACACATTAGGCACATTCAGTAAGGAGCTCAGCTGAGGCTGGAATGTCCAAGATGGCTTCACTCTTGTGTCTGGGCCTCGGTGTAGCTACTGGCTGGGACTTTCTTTCCATGTGGTCGTGCATCATTCAGGGGTCTGGCTTCTTTCTGTGGTGGCTGGCTTTCAAGAGAGCTCTCATATATTTCTTGTTATTATTTCTGAAAGAAACATCATGTAAAATTCAATTGTGGAAAGGATATTCAGTAAAAAAAAAAGAAAAAAAAAAGAAAAAAAAAAAGGCTATCCTCTTATCCCTGCTACTAGCCCTCCAATTTCCTTTTCCAGAGGCAATTGTTACACTTTTTAATATCTTCCTGAGTTATTTTAAGCACATATCTATGGTTATGTCTATATGTATATGTATATCCCTACACTTCTATATCTAGCTATTATATTATTTTAAAAATATAAATGGTAGCATACTGTTTTGCTTCTTGTATTTTTGCTTAGTGTATCCTGGAGACCTTTCTCTATCAATACAGGGAGAGCTATAGATCTATCTCACTCTTTTTTTTAACTCTATAAGTATCATTTTATGGATATTACATAAAGCAGTTTATCTAATCAGTCCTCTTGAGCTCACTCTTTTTTTTAACAACTCTATAAGTATCATTTTATGGATATTACATAAAGCAGTTTATCTAATCAGTCCTCTTGAGGAACATGTTTTTATTTCATATACTGTGATACTGACAGTGTTGGCATTTACTGTAGCAACTTCTATTTAATTTTTTAAAATAGTCTTAAAAATATTATGGGGGTGGGCATCTCTCTGGTATAACACAGCACCACCCACTGTAGCACGACTAATGGGTCTTTAGTCAAATGTGTACATGTGCCATGCTTATGGAAATGTGTGGTCCAGGAAATGCTGCTCACCTCTGGACTTTTAAAAACTTGCATAATTAAGTCATACTTAAAGATGTGCTCTATTGCGGTAGGTCCACTCCTCCCAGTTTTCATGAATCTTTTTAAATACTCCATACCACTATGGTTTCATTATCTTAGAGAAATTACTTTCTTGGCTTCAGTGACCTGTGCCTGAGTCCCTCCTTCAGTCATTAGCTGTTTATGTTGCTGCTTGAAACCTCTTACAGTCAGAACCGTGATTCCTAATACTAACCTTAGGAGACAAGCATGGCATGCAGAGTCAGTACTGCACTGCGATATCCAATTATATGCTGCTGGATATCATGTTATCATTGTTTTATGTGTATTGTTCCCACATCTGGTATAGTGGATTGAATTATGTCCCCCCACAAACTCAATGAAGATTGAATTGTATCCCCCAAGTTTTATGTGTTAGAAACTTGGCCCCCACTGTGACTGTTAATAGGGTGGGAACTCCTATTATGGTAATTGTAAGGTGGGGCCTTGAAGAAGTGATTGGGTTATAGGACTGTGCAGTAGTGAATGGATTAAAAATGGTGGTCAGGGGCGTGGTTCTGAGGGCTTTAAAAGAAGAGGAGAGTCTGTCTTTCTCTTTTCTCTCTGCTTCCATCATCTTGCAATGTGAGACCCCTGGGTCACTGTTGCCTCCACCAGATGCACTATGGATTTCTGCCTCAGAAACTGTAAGCAATGAATTTCATTTTCTTTATAAATCATCCAGTTCAGTGTACTTTGTTATAAGCAACAAAAATGGATTAATACATCTGGTAAGACTAAATGACAAAGGCTAAAGCCAGAAGACTTGGGTTCTAATCATAGGTCTGCTACTGACTAGCTTGATCATTTATCAAATAACCTGTCTTGGTTTTATTCCCAAAAGTAGATCCCAAGACAAGATTTTGGGGTACAAACAGTTTACTGAGGAGGTCATCCCAGGAAGTGGTTGAAGGAGAAAGGAAGTGAGACGGGGAAGGGAGGGAAGCAGATATAACGCAGCTGTGGCTCAGTTCGACTGGGACACAGTTGGAAGGGACTACCTAAAATAGAACAGAATCATCTTAATTGAGGGATGAGAAAGTAGGCTTTTTAATCCCCACTCCCACCACTCACTGATAAAGAGTTCTTGCTGGGGTGTCATCTCCTGCTATGATCTAAATGTTTGTGTGCCTCCAAAATTCATGTTAAAATCTAATCCCCAACATGTTGGTATTAAGAGTTGGGGCCTTTGGACATATCTATGACGTATATCTCTACACTTCTATATCTAGCTATTATATTATTTTAAAAGTATAAATGGTAGCACACTGTTCTGCATCTTGTGTTTTTGCTTAATGTATCCTGGAGATCTTTCTCTATCAATACAGGGAGAGCTATAGATCTAGGCCACGAAGTCAGAGCCCTCATAAATGAAATTAGCGGACTTAAGGGCTGGCCAGTTAGAGTGTGGTGCTGATAACACGAAGGTCCAGGGTTCGATCTCTGTACTGGCCAGCTGAAAAAAAATAAAATTAATGCACTTATAAAAGAGGCCTGAGGGAGCTTGTTTGCCCTTCTACCATGAAAGGACACTGCATCTTGCATCTTGCCATCTATGAAGCAGAGCCCTCACCAGACACCAAAACTCCTGGCACCTTGATCTAGGACTTCCTAGCCTCCAGAACTGTGAGCAATAAGTTTCTGTTGTTCAAAAATTACCTAGCCTAAGGAATTTTGTTATAGCAGCGCAAACAGACTAGGACAGCTCCCTACTACTTCCAGTCTTCCATGCATTCTCCTCAGTGGCCCTAGCACCAGAAAACACCCTCAAGCAGAGAGATGCAGGATACCCTTAGCTGTACAGAAACTATGAAGGTAACCTCCAGAGTGTGCCAAGGGAAATGGACTCTGACAGAATCTGCTATTTAGAAACAGCATATAATTAGCTAAGAACCTAGTCCTTGGCTCCTTAATGGAGCACTTCATAATAGGTCAACAAGTAATGACTTTTTGAGTACTTGGGTCTGAAGGGTGCTTAGCACTCAGGGCACAAAAGAAGCTTCTATAGAGAGCTTAGAATGAGTTAAACAACACTGACATGTAATGAGTGTTTGCTACAATTTAGGCCCTGGCTGGGCCTTTAACCTACCAGGTTCCAGCGATTCAAACTGACATGACAGGGTAAGCATTATTATCTGGAAGCTCAGAGAGGTTGATTCTCTTGTTCAAGGTCCCACAGAAGACAGAGAAATAGAAGTCAACCCATGGTCATCTACATGACAAATGTCCTCTTAGCAGCTAATAGAGAGCAGAGAAACCAGGCTATATCTCTCTGGTTACTATTGCCTTGCTGAGAACTAATAAGTGAGTTTAGTAAGGTTGTAGGATAAAAGATCAATATACAAAAATCGACTGTCTTTCTATGTACTTGCAACAAACAATAGGTAATTAAAATTTTTAAAATAACATTTACAATAGCATCAAAAAATGTGAAATATTTAGAGATAAATCTGACAAAAGATGTGAAAGACCTGTACACTGAAAATTGCAAATATTGCCTAGAGAAATTAAAGATCTAAATAAATGGAAAGAAATGTGGGTCAGAACATACAATAATGTTAAGATGTCAATTCTCCCCAAATTGATTTATAGTTTAAATGGAATCCCAATCAAAATCTCAGCAAGTTTTTTTTGTAGATATTGACAAACCGATTCTAAAATTCATATGGCAATGCAAAGAACCTAGAATAGCAAAGACAACTCTAAAAAACAAGAAAATTGGAGGATTAAGACTAATTTCAAGACTTATTACAGGGCTACCATAACCTACTGTCTTGCTCAAAAAGAAACTATTCAGCTGCCTTTCCATGCCCATGATTTGGGTTGAAGAGCTCGGTGGACACTCGAGCTGGAAAGTGGTATGCACTGATCGTGAACAGGAGATCCCACCTGAGCCTAAGCCTTGGGCCAGTTGTTTGCCTTGTGACATTAGCTCTCCTGTGCCTTCAACAACAAACATATATGTATTGATTTTCTGGCTTTTGTTGTTGTGAGATTGGGAGTGACACTCTTTCCAGTTGTTTTTATCTCTAAGCAGAAACTGAAGTTGACGGAATGAATGAATTTTAAACAAAAAGTAGAGGAGATGAAATAATTCGGTGGCCTAGAAGTGACAATATGAAATGAAGAGAGCACTGCAGACCAACTTAATATTGAAAGATGTGTAGAGCAACTAAGTTTGCCAGGAAATCCTAGAGCAATAAGTCAAAGTTCTCTATTAGTTCCCTATTTCCAACACTCCATGGGATTCTTTCTCCAACATTCTCTAAATTGCTTCCTTTTCTTAAGCTTCCTTGAATATTTCAGAGCTGAATTGCTCTATAGGAATAAATTTCTAATGAATATGTTGGAAATTGGGTAATAAAAGAACAGAAAGGAAATCTTTTTATTTGCTATGGGTTTGAAAAAGAAATATAAGATTCCCAAGACCCCTCAAATCTCAGAAAATGCACCCGGGTATTCCAAGAGTAAGAGAATAATTAGACCTCATATCTTTTCTATTACAATATTCAACTATATCTCCAGAATATTTTGGCTACATTGTTAAAGAAAATGATTACCTCTTGTTCTGTAGAAAGTCTGTAGACAAGGTCAATGTCACTGTGTTTCACAAAAGCATCAATAAGAGCTCCCTCATCATAAAACCAGAGAAATATTTTAAGGTTTATTTAAGAAACTTTAGAGAAATAAAGAAAGAAATAGAAAAAGCAGAATACAGTCCCTTTCACCTTGACCTGCCAACTATTTAGTTAATTTTATAACCTCTTCAGGTCCTACAATTTTTATAATTTAGTAACCTGTCTATATTATCTTATTTAATTTTTATGCATTATTTCATATTTTGCTTTCCTTGGTATTAACAAAATATGGATTATCAATTTAATGACAGCAAAATAGTCCATCTCATTAATGAGTTGGCAATTTGAGAACAAGAAAGTTCAAAAGACTTAAGGTCAATCTAGAACAAGATATACACTATAGAGATGATAAAACTGAGGCACAGAGAAGCAGAATATAGTAGACAATGTCACTTCCTGTTCTGATTAGCTATTACCAAATGATAAACAATAATTTTTTATTACTCTTCATGGTTCTTTTGTTTTACTGGACTCAACTGGATGGTTCTTGCTTGGGGCCTCTATCAGTCAAAGTTCTCCAGAGAAAAGAACCAATTATACGTGTGTGTGTGTGTTTGTGTATACATATGTGTGTGTGTGTATTTTTTTTTTTAAGAAATTGGCTCATATGGGGCCGGCCCGGTGGCGCACTGGATAAGTGCGCCGCTTGGGAAGCACGGCGGCGCTCCCGCCCGAGGGTTCAGATCCCACATACAGACCAGTTCCTGCTCACTGGCTGAGCGAGGCGCGGGAGCAACACCGAGGGTTGCAATCCCGTTGCCGGTCCCCGGTCCGGTACGGGGGCAACACTGAGGGTTGCGATCCGTTGCCGGACACGGAAAAAGACAAAAGACAAAAAAAAAAAAAAAAAAAAAAGAAATTGGCTCATATGATTGCAAGGGTTGACAAATCTGAAATCTGAAGGACAAACTGTAAGGCTAGAAACTCAGGTGGGAGTTGATGCTGTAGTCTTGAGGCAGAATTTCTTCTCTGAAAAACCTCAGGTTTTGCTCCTAGTGCCTTCAACTGATTGAATGAGGCCCTCCCGTATTATCAAATATTATCGACTTCCTTCACTTGAAGTCAGCTGATTTTATATATTAATGACATCTGTAAAATACCTTCACAGCAACACCTAGACTGGTGTTTGATTAGATAACTGGGTGCCTAGTACGTTGCCTAGCCAAGTTGACATGTAAAACTAACCATCACAGGGTCTCACATAGTTAGAGATGGGCTGTGCCACAGTCCTCTGAATACTCAACCGTGCTGGACAGCCAAGATGACTCACTCCCATGATGGCTGCTCACCACTCACGTCATGCTGGTGGCTGACACTGGCAGTCAGCTGGGAGCTCAGCTAGGTCTGTTGAATTACCTGCCCATCTGTTCCCTCCCCACGTGGCTTGGAATTCTCTCAGCATGGTGGCTGGGTTTTGAGAGGGAGTGTCCCAAGAGCCAGCATTCCAAGAAACAGGAAATGGAAGCTGTTAGGCTAAGTATAATTAACAATTATACTTGGAGCTAGTACAATGTCATTTTCACTGTGTTCTATTCATCAAAGCAGTCACAGGACCCACTCAGATTCAAAGGTTGGAGAAATAGGCTCCACCTCTTGATGGGAGAGTAGTGAGGACACACTGCAGAATATGTGGGCTGGGACATATAGATGTGCCCATTTTCAGAAAGCACAATGGCACTCACATTTCCAGGCACACTGGCCAGCCATCTAACTACCAGTACCAATAACTCTTTGCCTAAGGGCATCCTTTGGCCAGAGTCTGCTCTGCCTCCTGTGGGGCAAGTCTGAAGCATGGGAAACTAACATCTATCCCCAGCAGTCCTCAACCAATGACTGACAATAACTGGACATAACAAATCTCTTGCCCCTCACCTGGGTGTCTGTACTGCTTGCTTGAGTTCCTCTAGCAGTATTAAGTTCCAGTAGCATAAAATGATACCTTGCTTGATAATTCACCGTGTATTGCTGCCATCCCTTCCCTGTTTCTTTTCCCTACTCCTCCTACGGTGTTGCAGTCTGAGATTACCTCCTGAAAAAATCTACTTGCACTCAGATCTTTGGCACAGGGCTGGCTTCTGGCGGAACCCAATTCAATTTAGAGAGTGACTTGTCCAAGTTCACAGAGCTAAAACTAAGGGCTGACCCGACCCCCAGCCAAGAATACTTTTTATATTTGTTACTTTCTGAAAAAGTTCAGAAAATTAAAGTATTCACTCTTATTGAGTGATGGGGGAGGGCTTACAAAAGAGAACAAATTAGAAGTTCATATCTTAGCTATCTTAAACACATGCTGTTTGGAAAGAACTCTGGACCAAGAGTCAAGAGGTGGGGTTTTGCATTTGCTCTGAGTTGTGAACAAGTTCTGTAACTTGCCTGAGCCTTGGGAGGAGGGATTAAATTCTCATCTCACACTAACACCTCTAGCATTGCAGTGAGAGTCAAATGGGGTGATGTGTGCAGAAGCAGCATAATGAAGAAAGGTAGACCAATGAATGAAAGGAATTATTTTTTCCCATTTTTGGTGGCTTCATACAACAAAACTTTGTTTTAATTTTTTTTGAAAGCTTTTCATGTAGTCTTGATTTACACTCCATATTTCAGAAGTAGACAATTGCTACTTTACCAATCCATATTGTCTGGGTACTTCAAGATATGTTCAAAGTCTCCAGTTTTAAAACAAAGTCTTTAGATACAATTTTTAGCATGCAGTTGCCAATGGCCCACTTCAACTAGAAAGAGCTCCTGGGATAGAAAACGATTTCTCAGTCCCTGTCAACAAATGTCCCTGTCATTGCAGAATGTACGTATGCGTGAACCACCTGGATAAAGACAGTCAAGATATATATTTTTTTCCACTGGCTTATGAAAAACCCTGCCATATTATGGCTTTCCCCGCCCTCCTGCACTAGCTTCTTTAGGATTTATGAATTTCACCTAGCTGTGTGTGTGTGTGTGTGTGTGTGTGTGTGTTGAGTTTTGATACCTATCTCTTTGTGTGTTAGTGAGCAGGGTAGAAAAAACACAGACAACAGATTAATAGGAGAGAAAATATCTCATGAATGGTCTTGGACACATTTAATATTATGAATGATATTCTGTGATAAAACATAACCATGGGGTCAGGACTTACGCACTTATTTGTTTACTAAATTGATCACACTTTCTGGTAGAAATGTTTAATGCGATTTAGCTGCTAAGGATTTTGAACATGCCCTGGGGTGATATTTGTTTCTATTTTATATTTTAAAAAGGGAAAACAACCTGATTTGATCTATGATTTGTTTAGAAAACTTGGCTTGCCAACCTAGCAAAATTCACAGCTCTTTCCTACAGAAATTGGCCTTTTCCTGCTACATACTAGCCTTGGCTTATGCTAAGATGAGAAGAGACTTAATTTGAGAATTACATTTCTTCCAAAGACTAATTTCAAACTAAAAATTTTTTTAAAATGTTGGTTAACAGATCCTTCCAGAGGTGGGGGATGCTTTCCCTCTTGTTTATTGTTCTGCTGGTGCCTTAGAGCCTGGATGCTGAGAACTAATTACTCTGCGTTATGCCACTAACAACTTTTCATGAGCTCTTGCTTCTTCTAGTGAATGGAAGCAAATCATGAGAACGTTCATTTAATTAGTTTATTTATTTTAAAATATCCCCCTTATAGAAGTAGGGAAATGGGGGAGGAACCCTAGAAAATAAAACAAGTTTCTAACCACTTTAGGGTGAAATGCATAGATTACTTTAAAAATGAAAACCCAAAATTAAGATTTAATTTTAAAATGATTTTTCTTTCTTTGCATTTGTATTATGTGAAAGGCAAGAGAGCCCCTTTGAGTTAGGGAAAAGTTACCCTTTGAATTGACTTCAGGGATCTGGCTCCATCTGTATTTCAAACGCATTGACTTCACACCGTCCACAGTGGATAATGAAGATGCACAGATTCGGGTCAAATTTACCCTCCTGAAAAACTGCAAATTAAGATGCTGTTGATTATATGCCGTCGCCCGTTTTAATCGTCGTGATCAAAATCCAAATATTAAGGAAAGGGGACCGGGAGGGATGCGTTTGCGCTTTTGACAGAGCCTCAGCCCAACCCAGACTGCGTTTTTCTAAATCTTTTTCCAGGCAAGAGCTCCATCAGTCCGCGCGGGGCTCGCAGTGTTTCTCGAGAGTGGTTAGACATCCCCCAACCCCCAAACCCAGACACATCCCGACTCCCGTGAACAGTTCGGGGATGTCAAGACACGCGGTGGCGTGTTCAGTCCCAATAACTCGCGTGATGATTAATGAGCGGCTTGATAATTTAATATCGCATGTGATTAAATTATAAGGCGTGGGGGAGGGGAGCTCTGCGCTCTGTCTGCAGCCCCGGCCAGCGCCGACCAGGGAGCGGGTCTGGGCTGCGCGCGAGGCTGCGCTCTTCCTGTGCGCAGTGCCTGGCGAGGCTGGGCGAGCGGCGGGTCCGCGCCTTCCCAAGGTCAGTGGGGCTGTGGAGGGGAGATGCCGGGGGTGGGGGTGCGGAAAAGGGTGTCTTGTCTAGGAAAGGAGAAGCGTGGGCGCCGGGCAGCTTGGGTCTGCGCCGACGAGCAGGGCGAGCTGCCGGTTCTTCTCCCGGCGAAGGCGCCGAGGGGTCCGAAAAATGGCCCCGGGCAACGGAAGATCTGTTTTTTAAGTCCCCTTTCTCTCCGCCACAGGAGTTAGAGAGTCCCTGCGACCCCGAAACCCTCTGGAAGAGAGGTCGCCGGGCCTGTGGGTCTCCTCCGGGCCCCCGCCCCCGGCCTTGACTTTGAGAGGGCTTCTCTGCAGGCGGGGCCAAGGTAGCAGTTGGGTTGGGGCACCCCAAGTCACTTCTCTTCCCCAGCCCTGTCTAGTGCCCGGCAAGGTTCACGCCGGCCCGGGGTTCAGGCACGTCCGGGGGAAGAGCAGAGTATAAAGCCGCGCAAAAGCCCGAAGCTGCGGGAACGCGGAGACGCCAACAAAACTTACGCGCAGCGTCTCCGGGTTTCCAGTTTGACTCTTTGGGGAGGAGGCGCGGGAATCTAAACTGAGGTTACTGGAGGGACTCCTAGCGTCCTCTTTCCTCCTTACGGGATCGGGCGTGACCACCCCTTCCTGTGGGAGACATATGAGGACAGGGCCCGCGCCGGACCTCACGCGGTCCCCGCTGCCACCGCGCAGTTCCTCCCCGAGCGAGGTAGGTGGCTGCTTGGGCTGCTGTGCAGAGCGCACGGTCTGCGCGGGGGAACGGCAGCCTCACAGGGGGACACTGAGAGGTCACTTACGGGACACGGGGAGCGTCGCATCTTATTTCGCGACTGCATCGAAGGGCTTAACACTTAGCCGGGGGGGAGGGGGATAGGCCCTGGAGGGGTAGGGATGGTCCCAGAAGACCCTAGAAAGCTGCACCCCGGGGGGTTTGCTCAGACCCGGAGCGGGAGGGTGAAAGTTAAAGAGCCACGATCCCGCCGTGCCCCAGGGCTGGAGAGAACCGCCGCGGGCTGGCTTTTCAGGCGGGAAATGGCATCCTGAAGGGGACGCCGCGGGCTGAACCAGTGCTGCCCACTGTCCTTCAGCTGAAGAGGCCCGAAAGAGCGTCAGGAACGGTGCGCCTCGTGTCCGGTGCGTTGGGCTCCCAGTGCTGTGGCGGAACCTCCCTTCGAGAAAGGGATGGAAGATCCTAGGCCGGTCTGCTTGGAGATGCAGGAATGACCATCTCTTCCCCAGCTTCTCTAGAGATTTGCAAGTAGCGCCAAGGATGGGGGAGAGTCACGAACAACCAAATGGGCTTGTAAATAGAGATCACAGTATGGAAAAATATATATGCATATATATGTGTGTATATGTGTATATATAATATACTCTCAGAACACCCAAAGGGAATATTAAAAACAAAAAACCCCAAAAACCTGTCCTGCTAGAGCAGAAACAAGCTACAAACTGGTTCTAGGAGGCTCAGCCTGAAATGCCCTAATTTAGCCTAGGATGGTGGCTGTGACTACAATTCCAGGCTATCGGAAAACACAAAACGCTCCTTAGGGAAAAAAGTCAGAGAGGGGAACTTAGGGGATGTGCCCGCAAGCCGCGTCGCGTCCTTGGCCGGGTGTCACAGAAATCTTGGATGCGCTTTCTCCAGGGGACCCACCCCCCTCTGCCCGGGCCCCGCAGGCTCTAAAGAGGAGGCAACTCCCCTCAAAGTGCTTTAGTAATAATTAAAGAAAGTTTATAGCGAGGCTGTTGCCTGGGGCCACCTCTGTAGCGGAAATAATTTTAAGGAGAGGCGGCCCCAAGTATCACCTGTGTGCGCCCCGGCGCGGGACAACGCCGGCCGTATTGATGCCGCAAGGCCGAGGCGCAGGTTCCCTGTCATTAAAATCATTCCTTAAATTTGTTCCTCGTCCGTACTTCCCAGACACAAGGGGACCCCTTATATTTTGTTCCACCAAAAACATTGGCTCACGGAGGACAATTTAGAAGCCCAGGGCCAACCTTTTCCTCCCAAAGGTGCCACACATTGTGGCGTAAATAACGTGTGCCTGGTGGACGCAGTGTCTTCCCCAGGAATTAAATATGGGTTCCGAAACTGTACTGGGAAAGTCCGAGACAGCAGTGCGTCCTTGGAAGGAAGAATCCGCGTAACATGGGGTTGGGCGGGTGGGATGAGGGACTAGGGGCGCCAACCTGGGTTTTATTTCCCAGAGTATAGTCAATCTGCTGTCTGACTAAAGGATGCCAGGATACTAACGATCCCCAAAGTTGCAAACGGAGGAAGAGTTAGCTTTATTCTCTATCCACAAGATCACTCAAGTCTAATGATCCTGGACACCTGCAAAATGACGTCGAGATCTATACCACGTTGGTGGCATTGTTTGCTCGACGTGCCGGGACGTGAGCCGTGCTGCCTTTTTCTGCCTCCTGAGCCGGAGTTGGCGCACATTGATTTCGACCCTAGCTCTCCGCCCTGCTGCCGAGCACCATTTAGGCCAAGATCGTGTATAATGGGAAACACCATCAGCAGACAATTACCCTTTCAGAGGATTCACTTCTCACAGACACTGTTATTTGAGAAATAGGATCATTTGATTTCATATTGCATTAAATAACACCCAGCCGGTTAAAATTGCCAGCTTCTTAAAAACCGCCCATTGGAATAAATTGCAGCGGCCTCTTTTGCTTTTCAGGGCAATATGATGGGCACCGGGCAGAACTTGTAAAAATAACTACAAAGCCAGCCCTGAGCCATAGCTATTGGTGGGAACAGTTCTGCCACCCCGCAGGCAAGGGCATCCGGCCTGCGGTTCCCTGCCACCGCTCCCTCCGCCCGCCAACTACGAGATGGTTCAAACACTTGGCCTTGGAATTGGGACGCACGGCCCCAACCACCCCAAGGAAGCGCTCCAAGCCACAAGGCGCGTTAGTGTTGAGCGGAGAAAGATGGACGGGTGCGCGAGACAGATTTCCGTGTGTCCTGCCAGTTGTCTGCAGGGCTTGCGCGTCGCCCGCCAGGTTCCCAGCTCTCGGGTTCCTAGCGCAGAGTGGCACTGGTGCGCCCTACAGGCTGCGGGCCGCAGCGCCCCTCTCTGCGCTTGGCGCGGGTGCGGAGCCGGGAGCCTTGACTTGCATGGCCTGGCTGAGGGGCAAAAGGAGGAGGGACGCGCACTGTGGCTTCCGCGCCGGGTCCAGAGGGAGAGAGAGAGGAGAGGGGTGGGCGGCGTGCTGGAGTTCGCTGCCCACCCGCCACCAGAGACATTTCAGAAAGAATCAAGCCTTTTGAGGTCCGCCACGAGCTGCGGTTTGTTAATTGACACTGTTCAACCGAGTGACAATTGTCCAGCTCGATGGGGGCCATCCACCCCCCACTTTTTTATAAAATAAGATTTGATCCTTGGTTCTTTTGTGCCAATGCGGCAGGGTGTTTTTCAGACGCCCAGGGCTTTGGCGAATCTCTCCGTTGAAGTCTTTTTACATTTGTGTTAATATACTAACGAGAGGCCCAACTAGATTCTCCCTCCCCTAGGTAAATTGAAGGCCGGAACCCGGAGGCTCACCGGTGCACACCTATTCGGGGTGTGAGCCTGAACGATCCTTTTAGTGGGTCCCGGGACCTAAAGTGAGTTAGCGTGGGCCTCTGGGGACAAGGTGGTAACCTTTCCCCTTCCTTGGCTCTCGGAGGAGCCAGGGAGCAGGGGGTTGTGAGTATGTGCCCAGAGGGAAGGTTCCATGCGCGTCGGCAGTGGGACACTAAGTTCCTCTCCGTGGAGTGGGCGCAGGGTTTTGCTCCGGGGCCGAGTTGCGGGGAAGGTTTGGGTGCCCGCCCAAGCTGGGTGCTGGGGAGCAGGGGGCCTCAGCATGCCTTCACTCCACTTAGCCTTGCCTTGCAGACCCGGAGCCACTCCTTAGTGCTTCGTCGGGTCACTCTTCTTCGCAAATAAAAGCCCCATCCACGACGCCCGAGTGTACCCAAACCAAAACCTGGGCTTTCGGCGCTGCCCTCCAGGCCTGGGGAGGGCATCGCAATGCCCAGCTTCCCACGCCACCAGATCTGGTCCTGTGCATCCGGATCCAAGGATCCGAAGCAGGCCGAGCCCAGGGAGAGCACTGGACCCTGCTCCATCCCGGTCCCAAACCCACGGTGGTCGCGCCGTCACCCCTCGCCACACTCCGCTCCCGCCGCGCGCGTGTCCCTGCGGGCCTCCAGCTCCCTGCACGTAATTAGGGCGCTCATTTCCAACTCCCCACCTTCTCCCCATGGGGGCGCAGCCGAGGAGCCCTTTCTCGCCAAACGCCAAGCCCAAACGTGGCGGCTTTTCCAGGAGGCAGGAGCAGGACGGTTAAATTTGGAGGAACGGGAAAATACGTCTTGCCTGGCTCCACCGTTCGCTGCCTGCGCGAACAGAACTGCAGAGCTACGAGTGGCACTGGCGAGCCACCGGCGTCGAGACTCTGACTTGGTGCCGGAGCCCCAGAGCTGGCGGAGGCTGCTGCGGCAGCGGACCGCGCCCCCGGGACCCCGGAGGGGACTCCAGGGACGGCGTGGGTGGGCCTCCCACTCTCTTTCCGGGCCAGAGCCGGGGCAGCGCGTTAATTTAAGGTCGACCTCCAGCCCTGGGTGAGGGAGTCTTGTGCCCGTCCTGTCCCTGCCTGGGAGCCCCGTGTGAGGGCGGTGAACGCCAGGTGTCGTGGCTCCTGTCGGCTCCGGCCTCGGGCTTTGGCAGTGGCTAGCCGGTCAACCCGCTTCGCCCATTATTCCCGCCCCACCCCGATCACGCCTCGGGGCGGCCCCCGCGCTCCCCTCCCGCGCCCGCGCTCTCCGCACGTTGCCGCGTTTACCAGCGCGTTTTGTTCCCCTGTCGGATTCCGGGCGGAGGGGCTGGAACCGTGCTCTCCTCCGACGGACGCTAATCAAGTAATTTCCCCATCCCAGCCCCATCAAATTGCTCTTTAGCTGTTGAACCGCGGAGTTTTGCTCGCCTTTTCACATGCTAATCACGCCCATTCAGCGGCTCTCGGTGGGGCTGTTTGTCGCGGGATAAATCTCCTTGTTTGCCCGCTGCATGATTAATTGATATTGTTGTCTGGCTTTTGTGGGGACCTCGAGGAGCTGAAAGACGGCGCGTCGTGGCTGCACCGGGGGCCGCTGGCGACATCATCGGGCTGCCGAGGTCCCAGCGAGGTCGGGCAAGGGCTGATGACATTATGCGCCCGATTTGGTTTTCCTTATTAGAAAGATGATGAAAGACTTGAGACCCCAGTCTTGCAACCCACCACCCGGGCGCAGACACCGCACAGCGTTTCAGCCACAAACACAGACAAAGCCCCGGCGTTTGCTCAGTTCGGGGAAAAGAGTGGGTGTCACTTCACGCAGGAGACAATGAAATCTTATTTCGGCCCATGGGGGATTTCAGTAGAGTTGAACGTGAACGCTCAGCGAAGTGGTTTGGTTTTTCAAACAAAGAACAAAAAAAAAAAAATTTTTTTTGGTTGGGGGTTGTAAAGACTGGTTAAAACCTTTAAAAGATAAGTAAGTGGAAGCCAGAGCTTAAGGAGAGACCCTGTAGGCAGTGGTCGAGGCCACCGTTGACCCCGAGCTTTTCGGTTTGCCAGAATTTAGACCGAATTGCCGGCCACGGTGAAGCCCAGCGCCAAAGCTGAACTGGCGCGATCACTCAGGCCCGTGTCGCCTGCAAGCCAATGTTTTATTTGACATCACCCGTCCTTGCTGCTTGCTATATCTTCCCGCCGCCTGCAGGTTGCCGTCAAACCAACAAATTCCTCCGTCCTCGGCACCCCTCTCGCCCTCTCCCCTGCGCCCTGGGGTTTTATTCTCCACGGACATCCCTGAAAACTTGGAGATTCAATTAAATAATTCCAGTTACGCGGTGCTCCTACTGCCTGCTTATAGCAAATATTTCCTTTTTCGAGTTCTTAAAAAAAAAAAAAAAGCAAAGAAACTGTCGCCTTCGCTTTCACTGAGCGCAGGGTAATTGATAGGCGCCATCAGAGGTCAGAATTTGCATAAGAATTAAGAGCAGTAAATTAATTTAATATTCCGTGCACATCTCCAATTATTCCTGGAGACCTTTGTCTCCGCGGCTGCCAGAGAGGGGATTCAGCTGCTCTTCAGCCAAACAACATCTGTGCAGTTAATAATTTGATAAACAGCTCATACAAATAGTTTCTGAATTATCTGGCAGCCCAATGACTATTCAGTTTGGAAACGTTTTGTCAGGGTCTCCAGGAGTCCTCCGAGGGCCTCAGGCACCCGCCCTGACAAAGGTCTTCTTATCTTTTAAACATCAGCAGACGACAATGTGTAAAATAAGTCATTATCATTAAGTAATAACCCTAACCCTTAAAAAAAAAAGAAGAAGAAAAGAAATGCCTGGGTCATTAGAGTGTCAGCAGGTCGTCTATTAGAAACCCCCAAGATGCTAGAGAACAACCTGAAGGCAAGGGAAGACCTGGGTGTTGGGGAGGATCTGGAGAGGGGTGGGAGGCTGTTTTCCTTTAAGATCGTGGATTGAAATTGGGTGACTGGGCTTCTGTATGGAAATATCTGCAAGAAATGGCTCACAGTGGTTGCTACTGGAAGGGAACTAGGTAGGTGGGTTAGAGGGAGACCAACTTTCCACTGTATTGCTTCTGGTACCTTTCACTTATCCCCCCACATGCAGGTATTATTTATTCCAAAAATAAATACGTGAAAATAAGTTGACTTACCAGAAAATAGGGGTAAATTATTTTGGCTGGATATAGTCCTTAACTCTCTTGTTTCTATCCTCCTGGCCACATTCCCTCCTTCCTCCCTTCACCCCCAGCCAGTGCACCCTCATCCTAATATCAACTTCCAGGAAGACACAGATATGTTGGAAAACAAATAGAGAGGGTACACATTCTCCTGTAGACTCAGCCATAACATTGAGTTTGCCCAAATTGGGAAGGAGGAACTTGTAGAATGATGCCATCCTGTCATAAAAACAGGCCCGAATTTAGATACTTACCCCTTGCTATCCCTGTCTCTACACTCAATATTTTCTGACAGTGGTTATACTCCTTTATCTTTCTGCCATCCATAATAGAGTCTGTTCATGATATAAAGTCTAGAAAGAAACCATCTGATCTCGAATGAGACTGAAACTGCTCTAATTCTTGCAACCTGCACATTGCAGTTCTGTTTACTGCAAGTCTGTGTTTACCCTGGAATTGTTCTGCACTGACTCAATATAACAGGACGTTCCATGAGGATCTTTATCTCTCTATGCATTCTCACATGCTTGATGTGTACACCTCTACCATTCAATGTTCTACTTTTTATTTCCTATAATACTGACAATTGAAGTACTTGAAGCCGTTGAAAACTACCCAGAAGTTCTGAGTAGTGTCAAAGCAGTAATATGATAGAGCTTTGTCCTGGTACTCTAATGAGCCTGGGATAGCATTGAGCTTTAAATGCAGGCAGACTCTTCAGACTACAGGTCTAAATATACAACTTTACAGTGAATACAATTCTTGCCTGGGCTCAATTGAAGAATTACTTTTCTGGAAAACAAGTCATTGTGTCACAGAATATGACAATAACATTTCTACCAGGCACATTCATTTCTATTTTTTAGCTTTTCTTCTTGCATTTCATTAGATTTTCCCTACAGAACTATAGAAACAACTGGGCTTTGCAAGCTTTTATATGCATAAAAATCATCACTGTTATTTATGATTGGGAATCTCTGCATCTTTTTATAAATTTCTGACTTTGATTCAGACTTTAGTCAGCAGAGTGATTTGAAAGCATTTCTTAAATGGAACATTACCAATTCTTTGGGGAGCCATTCTTATTTTAAACACCAACATACTCAGTTTCTTAATCTGCAACTCTGGTGTTATTCATTTTTATGCACACAACCTATCCCTTTCGGCGGTAGTTCATTTATGCTTGATATTTATCTTCTTTACGTTTGTTTGACTATTTTTCAAGGCATTATATGGGCAGAAAATGGCTATTTAACAAGAAGGCAGGGAACTCTGATTGTATTTTTGACTATGTAAGTGAAGCCACAGGACATGGAAATTTTGAGAATTTTTTTTACTAATGAGCCCTCTCCAGAAAAGCCTTCTGGATACCATTAAAGTTGATGAGTTTGGAAGGATTATCCTGATAAATGCTTGGCTTTTTGGTGATTAGACACACATTTTCAACAGAGTCTGCTAACTGAGGCTGAGGTCTACATGTGGAGGGAGGCTTGTTGAGTATAACTGGAAATTGTTGGGGAAAAATGTGCAGAGTACCACCTTACTGTGTAGAGTTCAAATCAGAGGTAATTGCTCTTTATGTTTACTTGCACCAAAAATATTAGAAATATAGTGATAGGTAGTAATAACTTAAACAACAGAAACCTTGGTAATTTCCAACCTAATTGTAAAAGATGTATACCCTCTATCTTGGAAAAAGTTAAAGAATGGCTAAGATAGAATAATGATATTAAAACTTAGTGCAATCTCTATCAAGGATAAAGAATTTTTTTTTTTAAATTTGAGAGATAATGGAGCAGAGCCATTAAACAAATCTTCCAATTCATTTGCTTCTATTGCCCTTGAGAGAGAGAAAGAATTTCTCTATATATGACCAGCTTAGACCTACATCTGTATTCAAAAACTGAATGTGAAAAACATAGGTTAGCATATGAAAGTTATGAATAGGATCCACTTCGATAAACCTGTCTGCTCTCATTTTCCTCTGTTTTAATAATATAAATGAGCTGTGCTGGGTGAGCTTAGCCTCCTAGCATCTTCATCCATGATACTAGTTTCAAAAAGAAACAGCTTTGTTGGCGTGTGAATAATTGGAAGCCACAGAAACAAATCCACGTTCTTCAGAGATGACAGTAAAATGTCTGTGATCTCCATGGATGTCAGCCAGCCCCTGGTTCTTTCCTCTCCCTCTTCTGGCCAGGATTACAATCAGACAGGTTGAGTGTCACATAACTTCCATGGTGCCCTTCACATCATTGTTGATTTGTATGGTTTGTATGGTTTTTAAGGCATTGTTCTGGTGTATGGCAGTAGAGTTTCTTGGGGCAGGGGTGCCATTTTTTAATCTGTGCCACAGGGCAATGTGGGCTAGCAGTGAGGCTGGCTGGCTGGCTCTGCGTAGAAGGTAGGATTGTGGGCAGTAGGGACTGTGGGCTTCCTATGCTATTTGCTTTGGCCAGAAAGTCTAATCCAGCTGCCTTGTGTAGACTGAACCTGAGAGGGGCTCCGGGGCTCATTCTGCTTTGCTGCCTCTTGTGATAAGGGGAAATGGACCGTGCAGAATACTAGATTCTTTAACATGACATTTGAAACCTGCCACAGTCTGGTTGGAATCAAAGTGAGGGTAAAAGGAAAAAATTAGTGAGCAGAAAGGCTTATAGTTCTACTTGTCCACTAACTAGCTGCAGATACTTGGGCAATCACCTAATGTCCCTGTGTCAGAGACTCTTGTCTGCCACTTCTCACCAATGTATTCTCTTCTTGCTGGGGACCTGGATGGCTGCCCAGCTGGACTACATTTCCCAGCCTCCCTTGCAGCTACATGTGGCCCATGTGACTAAGTTCTCACCAATGGCATCATGCAAGCAAAAGTGATGTGCCTAATTGTCATTTCATACATGCACCTCCCTGTTCCTTCTTGCTGGTTGGGAATGATGCTAATGGAAGCCATATGTTGAGGATGGAAAAGCTTCTCCAATGGCCAGAGTGTGTGTTCCCACCCTGGACTGTCATATGGAAAAGATTAATTTCTATTTTGTTTGAAAAGCTCCATATTTTGGTTCACTGTATTACAATATCCACTCAGAAGTAATCTATATCTTAGCTTTCTTTCTTTCTTTCTTTTTTTTTTTTTTTTGATGCTGGCCAGTATGGGGATCCAAACCCCTGACTTTGGTTTCCTTAACTGTAAAATAAGAATATTTTAGTTTGGGTTTCTCTAAAATCAAGCAGTTTATTGCAGGGTAATCTTGGGAAACACCAGTAGGGGAATATGGTTGAGAGACAGAGAAGGGAAGGCAACCATTAAAGTGCATCATAAAGCAAGTTAACAGTGTGGACAACTGCAGTTTAATTCTACTAAGGGAATGCTGGAAAACAGTGGAGAACAGCTGCCTTACAGTGAGTCCGCCTGAGCTGGGATATTTATATACCAGCTCCCGTCAGTCATTAGCTGAGGGCTGCTCTTTGTGGGCATTATTTTTCCAGCATTCCTGGCCTGTTCATAAGCAGAGCAAGCTTCAGGGACTAATGAAATGCAGGTGCTGTTGGTTGGACATTGAGCTGGTACACACTGAAGTATAAGGGCAAGGAGCTATTGGCAGGACACTGACAGCAGCTACTGCAAAGGTCATTGGATGGATAGTCTTGAAGATCTCCTTCCTTCACTAAAGTTATTTGGGCCCAGTTTACCAATTTATATTCTTTTAGTTGCTAATCTGAAATGCCTGCTCTAGTCAAATTGGTTAACTCAATTTAGGGCTCCCCAAATACTGTACACATTCATTCTCTTTTTATTGATGCCACCTTCTCATGTGGAAAGCAGTTCATCGCTCTTATACTCCCCTTATTCACTACTGCATCACTCATCTATTGCCACTAAACCAATCATCCCAAGACTTAGTGGTTTAAAACGACATTTTTTCCCCCACCATTCTCTGGGTCCGGGATTCAGACAGGATGTGCTGAACACTTCTCCGTGAAGGGTCAGCTGGACTTATACATGTGGAAAGTCCAAGATGACCTCTCATCTCCCTAGATCTGTCTTCACATGGCCTCTAATCACTCAGTAGCCTAGCCTGGACTTCTATAGCATGGCAGCTGTACTCCAGGAGTGGGGACATGGAAGCTGTTAGTCCTTTTAAGGGCTATGCAGCCAGAAGTCCCAGAATGTCACTCCCATATTGTTCTTTTGGTCAAAGCAAGCCACAGGTCTGACAAACTCAAGGTGTGTGTGTGTGTGTGGGGGGGGGAATAGGCTCCTCCTTTTGATGGGAGGAGTTGCATAGAATGAGAGGAACAAAGAGTGGCTATATTTTGATACTGTCAATTGTGCCTACCTACCCCTCTTTCTACTATATTCAAATCCCCAAGTCTGCAAGACACACTTCTGTCCTACTTCATATGGGAAGCCTTTCCCATCGTGCTAGTCCATAGAGGTCATCTGCAGTGTGCCCACCCCCCAACTCCTAAGGCACCTCTTATTATGCACACTTGTTATTTTGTCCTTAATCATTTGTTGTCTTGTGACATTTTTGCTGCTGCTTATTGCTGGCTCTTTGAGGGTAGAAAATGCAGGTTAGAGCTCTAAGAACCCTTTGTACAGTTTGAAGCACATGGTGGACTTTCAGCATGTATCCATGCAAAGACAAAGGAAGGACATAGAAATAAGGGCTAGGTGGAAAGAGTACCAGTGTCCGTGTGCCCTTGGGTTAAGAACTAGACCAGTAGAGCTCATTTCTAGTAGATTTATCTAGAGTCCTCAACTGCTTATTCTGAGAATCAGATCTGAAATCCTTCCAGCCTAAGTGAGGCTTAGGTGACATATACATCTACTTGTAGGAATGTCTGAATTTGTGACTGGTATGGGTCACCTGAAAGGCTTCCCCTTCCCAAATACCACCCTGACCCTCCCCAGTTCCCCCTGCACTCTTCCCTTGTGTCAAGCATTGCCATCTTTTCAAATGCAAGTACTACATGTTGGAGATGGAATGGGAAGGAGAGGGTATAAATTTGAATCTCTGATGCAAATTAACTGATGAGAGCAGTGTTTCTCTTTCTCTCACAGAAGAAACTGGGACAGCGTGAATGTGCTGGAAGATGAGAGGCCGTTGATGCTGAAGGAAGGAGAACTGAGAAGGAGGAATCCCTGTGCACATGTTGTCTCCCTTCATTTTGGCCAGGCCGGTGGTCCAGGAGACATTTTGAATGATGCATTACCCTGCACTTTATGAAGTGGCTAACATTCTCATGGACAGCAGAGAAAAATAGAAACATGAGCCAAGGGAAGGTTCCAGAACCCGTGAGCACATTTGTGGGGGTTTGCAGTCTTTGGAATCTAGTCTCCTATGTTGTGACTGGACCCTTAGTCATTAGGTTTCCAAAGGCAGAGTAAGCCTGTGGGAGAACTGGCCATGGTGACCACAGGGAGTGAATTCAGTGTTGTTTTTCAGTAGAACCACTAAAGGAAGCTTGGCAGACAACTGGGATGAGTACAAGAGCCCAACATTGACAAGACTTGATCAATTGCTCATCTGACTAGTGGGGGCACTTCTATACCTCCTGGAACACTTTCTCACTGCAACTCCCACCCCACGTTTGTATTAAATGACCTGAATTGCTCTTTTAGATAAAAATTTTCTTTGTTATATTAATCAGAGAAGGCTTGCTTCAGAGTATCTCATGGCTAAGGACATCAGATGTGTAAAAGATAAAGGTTTCAACACACTCATTTTCACAACTAGCAACTCTTTGTGCACTGATGTTGGCTGGTGTTCAAAAAGTGCACATTACCAGGTTCTTGGAAATTTATAACAAGTGCTGGTGATAGGGGAGGTCAAATAGAGCATGGGCTCTGCCATGGGTCACACCTGGGCTTAAATTCTGCTGTCACTAGCCACATGACCTTGAACACATTGGAAAACTCTACTAGACATGTGAAAAGGCCTTCATCTGTAAAGTGGGAATAGCAAAACCTAAGTCACAGGGTTGTTGTGAGTAATAAATATATAAATGTATGCTAAGTTTCTAGAAAGTTCCCTAGCACAAAGTTGTATTTAATAAATGACTTTTAAAACAAGGTTCTTTTTTGTTGTTGTTGTTAGCTACTCTCAGATCATTTCATCACATCACTGTGCTTGCAGACCGTGTATGAATTTTCCATTAACCATCAGAAAATATACGTAGGCACCTGTGACTCCTAAAGATAGGCAAGGACTCTCCAGTATATAGAATTTCTGGCTATCTTGTTAGTTGAAGAGAATCTTTTGGTGCCAATTTGGGAGGATTCATAAAGAAGATGAGGTGTAACAGAGAGGAATTCTCTTTTATGGTGGAAATAATAGATGAGCAGATTATAAAAACTGGCAGAAGCTCCTGGATAAAGCTCTTCTTTCTGCCTCAAACATTCAACCCCAAAATGCCCCTTAACTGGGCATTCCCACTGCTACATCACTGCAATCTATTATAAAAACTGGCAGAAGCTCCTGGATAAAGCTCTTCTTTCTGCCCCAAACATTCAACCCCAAAATGCCCCTTAACTGGGCATTCCCACTGCTACATCACTGCAATCTCTTACAAGTTTGTAAAGAAACCCTTTCCCTTTTGGATGACCCCTAGTCATTGAGAGTCATCCTTTTTGTCATTCTCTGAGTCACAACCACATTGAGACTTGCACAATCTTTTTACATCTTTATTCCTTGGTCAAACTTCTTCACATACAATCATGTCCCCCAAATAAATTAAGAGTGATCTTTCCAATCATCTTTTGTTGGCTGATGATGCTACAGAATTTGCAATGTCTTTGAACACTTGGTGGAGCAAACATCTCTCCATTGACTCTTTAATTGAGCTGAAGCACTGACAAGGGGTCTTTAGTTAGACTTTTTAGTTAGATATTTGTCAGAAAGCCAGGACTGAGGGATTTCAGAAAGAACAAAAAGAACTTGGCATCTTTACAAAGCTCTCCTCCAAAAAATGGAAAGAGAAAAAAAAATGCCTGGAGAAAATTAATTTAAAAAAATATAAATATAACAAATCTGGGAAATTGCTGGAATGAACATACTTACAAATGTCACCTTTCTGAAGGCAGTTAGATTCTTGAGTTTCATTACACTCATTATGGTATGTGCCCATTGCCAAGGATGCTTGCTTCCAGGAAAATAAAGGCAAATTTCTTGGCATTTGCTTTGCTACATCCTGCACTGGAAAACTCATTAGAGAGCCATTCTTGATGGCAATCAGAAATTTAAATGAAATGGCCCCTCTTTTAGTATTCAGTTGAGATGGCACAAATGTTTGGCAGAGTTGTTATGCCTTTTCTATGCAATATTCATAAAAATAAACCAAGGTTGTCAATTGTCAACATCATAAAAGTTATGTCAGTAGTCACCATTGGAAGGAAATGGAAGACAAGTTTGCAGTGTAGAATGCACTCGGTTTGAAACTATGGCTTTATCTCTACTTTTTGGGGAGACAGGGTTTGCACAATGTCTTTACTGAGTTTATAATCGAGTTGCTATTCCACTCTTTCTTTTATAGAGCCATAAGAAGTGTCTGTAATGAAAGATTAAAATGGTCCTGTGCAGTGGTTTGCAGTGGCTATGCGCAAATAAAATATGACAGCTCTCTCGTAGGGCCTATATGTAAGCAGAGCGAGCTTGGTAACAAGCTGCATCGCGCTGTCTGCTGTGCATACTGATTGCAAATTGTGTGGGTTATCCTGGATGCCATAAAATAAAGGTGTGTGTGTGTGTGTGTGTGTGTGAGAGAGAGAGAGAGAGAGATACAGAGACAGAGACAGAGAGAGACAGAGAAAAGAGAATTTCTTTTCCCCAAATGATTATGAACATCATGCATAGCAAGCAACAGAAGAACAGTGCTCTTATTTCCTGTAGCAGAGGTAACACACACACACACACACACACACATCTGTACACTGACAGGCTAATGGCTACTTTCCCAAAGAGTGGTTAGAAAGAAGTAGTAAATGGGACTATGCTGATGCCGTAATAACTTCGTATAGCATACATTATACGAAGTTATCGCACACACATCTGTACACTGACAGGCTAATGGCTACTTTCCCAAAGAGTGGTTAGAAAGAAGTAGTAAATGGTACTATGCTGATGCCAGGAGAAGACCTGGGCAAAGATCAAGATACCCAGCAACATATCGGATAACACATAATTGGCGGGTCACAGCCAAATGAGTGTAGTCATGCATCTCTGGGCAGGCCTTTGCTGGCGATAAAGACACTTGTAAACAATTCAGTCCCAGAACATGGCAATAATATGTTGATCCGGCGTGTAATGAGGTGTTCCTGGAATCAATAAGCAGTCATGGAGAGCAGGGAGCAAGGGCAGCGGCTGTCTTTTTTGATGACCTTTCCTCACCACTGAGGACCTCATCTCCCCTGAAGAGGACTTTTCTCATTTTGCAGCAAGCTCCGAGTGTCAGAACTTCCATTCGCAGCCAGCAAATGAACAGCCAGGCCCTGCATGCTAATGAAGTCCAGGCTATTTTGCACCTTTTCATCCGCACATTATGCTCTTGACTCTGGAGAAGGTGGGAATTAGGCCGGACCCCGGTGTCAGACTGCCTGATGGCTCAGCTCCGGAAAACTGGTAATTGAAGCTGATGACTGATGCGAGGGAGGCCTGAATTTGGAAATAAACAGTTTCAAGCACTGCATGTCATTTCTAGAGAGACTGCTGAGAGAATGGAAATGAGCTCCGTTTCTTGAATCTAATGCAGTTTCTCAGCAGGAAAAACACCATCTTTTAGACAACAATGCCAGTCATTAAGATTTAAATGTTCTGGTGATAATAGAAGAACTGGCCTTCCTGTTCACAAACAGCACTTATGTAAATGTCTTTCAACACCCAGATCCACATTTAATCCACACCCAGGAAGATAACCGTGTAGAAAAGCAGAACCAAATGCAATCCGGAGTCTATAAATATCGTTCATAAGGAGGGAAAGGGCAACAGTAAAATTGTTTGCCAACATATCACATAGCACTGCCTGTCAGCGCCGGCAAAAGCGGCAGCTCCCTGTTGAAGCGATGGAAGGACGTTCAGAAATCCACGTAAAGACCCGAAGCCACACTTATAGTGGTATTTTTTGCACTGCTGTATTTCATTCCAAATAATATACTGCCCTTTCTATGTGGAAATGGCATGAATATTCCCTACCTTATATGCAGAACCTATATTTGGACAGTGAATCCCCATGTTTAACATCACAGTAGAACCCCAAATCTGTACCCCTTCACTTATGACCATTAAAAGGTTCTTTCATCGAGTATTTAATTTTTCTTAACATAACTAGATTGTCACAAAACCCCAGACCAAACATGGCAAGTTGTTTTAGTCCCATCCTCCCAGTTTGCTAAGATTAATAGGATCTTGTTTACTGTATGCAAAAAGAAGAGCTCATAACCCAAACACAGGCTTTTGCGTTTTAAGAGCCTTTAAAAATCATTTTTACTAGACATCCCTCCAGCCCAGATCTTCCTGTGCAGGTAAAACACCAAAGGGAGAAAATTACGAGTACAGCCAAGAGGAGAACGCAGCCACTGTTATTTATCATGGCAGGCTGGGAGTGGTTCATGAATAACCATCGGTTCACTCTTTTCTCACTTCCCTTCCCTACCAGAAGTGAGGTTTTGATATTTCGGGCCTTTTTCAATTTAATGGTGACACGCAGGATTCTCACAGGCGGTCTCTGGTTTGTTAGAGACATCAAGGATATCAGCACAACTTGAGAGACACTGAAGACAGCCAGGGTGTTATTGTCACTTCAGTTTAAAGGTAGCAAACCTATCTCGCAAAGGATCAACACTGAATTATTTCAACATTTCAAAAATATAGATAAGTAATGCATTTCTAATAGCATACTTGTGGATACTAGATAGATCAATGAATATTCAGCAATCCTTTGCATGAAATATATGAAACTCAATGAGAAAAAGGCTAAATCTTACGCACGCACACACACACACACACACACACACAGGCACACCTACCCCTCACAGTGACAATGTTGCTCCATTCTGACATTATTACTGTTTTCATGGGTCTCCCACAACATAATGGCTAAAAAAGAGGGAGAAAATTGGAGTCACTAAAAGCGCACACACACACACACACACACACAGGCACACCTACCCCTCACAGTGACAATGTTGCTCCATTCTGACATTATTACTGTTTTTCATGGGTCTCCCACAACATAATGGCTAAAAAAGAGGGAGAAAATTGGAGTCACTAAAATCTGATAATGATAACCACAAGGCTCTCTGTGCATAGGTACACATACACTAGGAATTCAATATTCATATAGTGATTCCTTCCATGTTCAGTGCAGCATTGATTTTTTGAAAAGCCTTTATGTGTATTTTGTCACTGGACCCTCATCAGAAGCCTATGGCATAAAGATCTTTTTTATTAACATGTAAGAAAAGGCAGACAGAGAGAAACGATGTAATTTTTCTAAGGTCAACAGCAAGTACAATGGTGAAGCCAGAATCAGAATTTCCTGTTTTTAAACATTTGTAGGTTGTTCTTTTCTATAAATCCACACTCTCCTGTGTAGATATTATCAATAAAGTTATGCAGTGTTAGGTTATTTCCACTTTTATTTTTCACAAGGACTACCTCTTCTGTTGCTGTTTTGAGGCTGAAATTATTCTTACTTGGAAGCAATGTGCAAAACCAATTGTCCTGAGGAAGAATAGCTGGAGCAAGGTTTTTCCTGTCTTTATTGGCTACTGATAGTTACTTCTGTAGTAATAGCATCCCTTTGTGTTGGAGAGTGTTGCCTGGATAAGGAGTAACCCAGCATAGTTTAAGGGTCAAGAACATGGGCTTGGCTTTGGTTCAATTCCTGCATCCATTGCTTTATCAGTAATAACAGAAATGCAGAGTGGATTCACCCATGCAACCAGAATTCCAGAAGCAAGTGGTCCAGGGTGGAAGAGAACAGGCCTCATGCAGTTGTCAGTGTCTCGGGATCCTTTTGTCTTTCTACTCCACCTTTTGTAGAACCTCAGTTCCATCTCAAGGTTGCCTCCTGTTCCTATTGTGGCTGTGAAGTTTTGGTCGTCTCATCTGAAGGAGGAAGAGGAGAAAGATGGAAGACCCAGATGAGTCAGTCCTCCCTTCAAGGAGATTTGCTGGAAACAGCTCTACCTCTCGACTTGTGTTTGTACGTCATTGTTGGGAACTTAATTATATGGCTTTTTCTACCTATAAGGAAGGCTGGGAAATGTGGATTTGAAGCTGGACACGTTGCTGCTCCCACCACAATCTGGGTTCTTTTACTAAAGAAGAGAACAGATATTGGCAGGAAGAGTTTGCTGCTACAAATGCTTACTAGACGTGTGAATCCAAGCTAGTGTTAAATAAAATTCTAGGAGGCCATTGTCTTGGACTGAGCTCATGCACTAGGCCTCAACAGACCAGAGTCAAAACCAAAATTAGGACAAATGGAGTCACTCATGCTGAGGTTCCATGTCATCAAACTAAAACTCCTGTTTTTTCTCCTGACCTTCTGAGAAATCAGGAGAGAGAGATTACAGCCAGTTTCCCAAACAGGACAGTTTCAATCTTCAATCAGCACGATAATGAAGTTCCCTGTGTCCTAATCCTTAACCTGACATTACTAATCAGTTACTTTTCTATAGTTCTGTCTCTCTGTCCCTGACTTATAAGGAAAGTAACTTTGAAATGACCAATCCACTTTTTCTCTTTGTTTATGCTTTGTTTATTAGCCTCTTTTCTGTCTATGAAAAGACAACTGTTCTTTGCTCTATTTATTCATTGGAACACATTCTATTTTATGGAATGAAGTGTTGCCTGATTCTAGAACCACAGTAAAGCCAATTGAGATTTTTAAACTAAATTTGTTATAATTTTGTCTTTAACAGAGTTTTTATCTGATTTAATCTTTTAAATCTAATTTAATATTTTCTAAGGAAAAATATGATGCATGGAAACAGACTGAAGTAAAATAAATTACTTATTTTATTAGTATTGGAATTAAAATAGACACTAGTTATATACCTTAATAAGTACAAAGATAAATATAACTGAAATCTAATGAAAATGATAATGTAATAAGTGGAAGATAATGTCAAAATGACTAATTTTATTATATATAATTTTTATATTTATATAGCTTTAAATCATTTTTTAGACCTATTCTTTAACAATTATATTTCATATATTCCATATATTCATATTTGAAATATAACATTAAGGTATATAAATTAAGGCAAGAGGAATTTTTGTAAAATCCACTCAGATAGCCAAATGAACTTTGGCATTCCAATTCCAAGGCTTTTTTTTTTTCTTTCTAAACATGGATTTCAGGGGTTACTGTAACAGCATTTTGAAATGTGTAATTAATTCAGATTAGAGTTAAATTGTAACCATAATGAAATATAGTTTGAAGTTTCATATTGAATTTATTATTAGATTCACTTGGCCCCTTTCAATTGCTGGTTTATGTATAATCTTTTTCTATAATGGTATATTTAATTTTACCTAGTAAAGTTAAACTAAAATTTAACTAAGTACTGGGTACTTCCTAAGCACCTTCTGTATACTAACGCATTTAATCCATTGGTCTAGTATAGGCATGAAAGAAGAGATTTTAAAAAAGGAGTTGCTGATAAGAGAACAACTTAAATGGAATAGGGTTGTCTCTTCTGTTGACTGTCGACTTCTCAAAAAAAATGGCTAGAATAGCCCTGTTGATCAGGCAAAGCTGTTTATTGCTTGCTACAGTAAGGGAGAGCACAACCTTTATGGAGTCATAGACACTACAAGAGTAAGCTGTGGGAAGATATTGTAGAGTTTGGGGTCTAACCCTGAGAAGTTTAAGGTGGGTCTATCAGTGCAGAGATCTGATCAAGACTGGGCAAAGTTCATGACATAATGGTTTAGGAACAGCAAGTCAAGTAGAGGATCTTAGCTAAATCTTGTAAGTACACAGTTTGATAAGAGAGTTGTTTGTCTGGTGAAAAGGGGGCTGTTTGAGTAGTCTACTGTTGGGGAAAATGGATTTTGGGGAAATTCCTGAGGTTAAACAATGAAATTACTTACTAATTTACACCCTTATCTTTGTGGGCAAGAATTTGTTGGCACAGACAGTAGTCATGTGTAAGCATGCCGCCAGTATTGATCTGGCCATCACATCTTGAGCGTGAGTGGTGATGGTCAGCTTTGTACTCCATGAATATTCATAACCAATGAAAAACAACAACAAACAAATAACAACAACAACAACAAACCACCAGCAGGATGTCATTTTCCTTTCCCTTCCAATTGACAAAAATGAGTGAGAACAATAATGTATGATGTTGGTATGGTCATGGGGAAATGGGCACTCTCATAAACTGCTAGTGACATGTAACTGGATGATGTTTTTGGAGGGTAATGTGGGAGCGATACTTTTCCTTGGAATACACTCTAGGCAAATATTTGCACAAATTTGTAGAGACCTGTCCGACAATGATCATTGAAGCACTGTTTGTAATGGGGGTGGTGAGAGGAGGAAAAAACTGGATACATCCAAAAGGGGAATGTTTAATTAAACTGTGACACATCCAGGCCATGGCTCTCTATGCAGCAGATCAGAAGAAGGAAGATCCATTGGCATGTAGTGACAAGGAACAAAGTAAGAGAAGAAATGCCAAGACCCTGAAAAGTGAAAAGAGGCTGCAGAATGGCACGTAGGGTATGAAGTCATATTTTTCACTCATATTTTATACTGCCCCCAAGTCACTCTTCTCTGTCTCTGTCTTTCTGTCTCTCTCTCTCTCTAATGTGCGTGTGTATATACACACGAGGGTATGTGTGTATACGCACACAGAAGAGTACTTCAAAAAGATCATGGAAAAATAGAATTAAAAGATAATATGAATCTTTCCATGAACTTTTTTTAAACATTTTTTTTTCCTTTTTGTCTTTTTCCATGTCCAGCAATGGATCGCAACCCTCAGTGTCGCCCCCGTACCGGACCAGGACCGGCAACGGGATCGCAACCCTCGGTGTTGCTCCCGCGCCTCGCTCAGCCAGTGAGTGGGAACCGGTCTGTATGTGGGATCCGAACCCTCGGCGGGAGCGCCACCACGCTCCCAAGCGGGGCACTATAGCAGTGCGCCACTGGGCCGGCCCATTTTTAAACATTTTTAAAAAAAAATTTTTATTTTGTTGATATACAGTGTGGTTGATTATTGTGGCCCATCACTGAAACCTCCCTCGCTCCTCCCTCTCCCCCCTCCCACCCAACAATGTCCTTTCCGTTTGCTTGTTGTAACAACTTCAAAGGATTGTAGTTGTTATATCTTCTTCCCCCCACCCCGGTTATTTTTTGTGTGTGAGTGAATTTATTTATTTATTTTTAGCTCCCACCAATAAGTGAGAACATGTATTTCTTTTTCTCTGCCTGACTCATTTCACTTAATGTAATTCTCTCAAGGTCCATCCATGTTGTTGCAAATGGC
>NW_007728891.1:57477-93159 GCF_000696425.1 Galeopterus variegatus
TGAGGTACCTGTATGCAGGATGAACATTTTTCAGTCAGAAAGGAACTCTAACTCTTGGCTATTGTAAAGAGTGCTGCAATGAACATTGGGGAACAGGTATACCTTCGACTTGATGATTTCCATTCCTTTGGGTATATTCCCAGCAGTGGGATAGCTGGGTCATATGGTAGATCTATCTGCAATTGTTTGAGGAACCTCCATACCATTTTCCATAGAGGCTGCACCATTTTGCAGTCCCACCAACAATGTATGAGAGTTCCTTTTTCTCCGCAACTTCGCCAGCATTTATCGTTCAGAGTCTTTTGGATTTTAGCCATCCTAACTGGGGTGAGATGGTATCTCAGTGTAGTTTTGATTTGCATTTCCCAGATTTTCCATGAACTTTTTGAAGAGCCCTCATATATATATCTCACATAGAGGTGCCTATATAGATACATACATATATTTATATATATATACACATATAGAGAGAGATATGCATACATATATACACTGTAATTGTATAGCTAATGGTCTGAAAAGGTATGCACTAAACAAATCAGGATTATGTCTGAACTTGGAGAAGGGGAATGTTAAAGGAAATTTATCTTCAGCCTTGTCCGTAATGATTTACTGAAATGATTTTTTAAAATGCACAGCATATTGCGATATTGTTGGGAGGTGATTGTGTATAGGTCTCCCATGTTTCTGCATATCTTGTGAACAGAACCACTGATAGCTTTTGTTTCAGACTATCTTTTCAAGGATGTTTGTGTAGTGAACAGCCTTGGAAGATAGAGAGAGGATCTCCCTCCGAAGCAGGGACAGATTTGTTTGCTGCTCGGTGTGAAAAAGATAACATCTCCCTCTGGGACAAAGTTTGAGCAGGGTTTGCTTGTAGTCTCTTTAAAAGACTGGAGTTTTGGAAGGTAGGATTTCTGAGGTCTGATGCAAACCCGCCATGTGTGCAGCATCCTCCAGGGCTAATCTCCACATCCCCACTGTGGTGCTTGGGAGTCAATGGGAACTGATGTGAACGTGAAGCTCAGGATTCCTCTGAGCAATAAAGTCCTTTGTCTCTGACCCAGGAGTCTTGTGTTTCCTACCATCTAGGAGATCATGGAAGGTTAAAATTGCAGACTCTTAGAGTCGATAACTATAATGTAAACATTGAAAACTACACATTTAATAAGTGTACTATGGAAGAATCTTCACAAAGTGGACTTACTCATGTAACCAGCACCAGATCAAGAAAAAGAGCGTAACCAGCTCACAGAATCCCCCCTAGTGTCCTCTTAAGTCAATACTCTCCCAAGGCTAACCATACTCATATCTAACAGCATGGAATAGTTTTGCTTGTTTTTGAACTTTACATAAATCAAATCATACACTATGAACTCTTTTGTGTCTGGATTTTTCATGCAACACTATGTTTATAGGATTCGTCCATATTTTTATATGTAGTTGTAATTCATCACAATCATTGCTGTATAGTATTCCACTGTGTCAGTAAACCACTACTTATGTATATATGAAGGTACTTCAAAAAGCACATGGAAAAATAGAATTAAAAGGTAATGTGGGGCCGGCCTGGTGGCGCACTGGATAGTGCGCCGCTTGGGAAGCGCGGCGGCGCTCCCGCCGAGGGTTCGGATCCCACATACAGACCGGTTCCCGCTCACTGGCTGAGCGAGGCGCGGGAGCAACACTGAGGGTTGCAATCCCATTGTCGGTCCCCGGTCCGGTACGGGGGCAACACTGAGGGTTGCGATCCGTTGCCGGACACGGAAAAAAGACAAAAAAAAAAAAAAAAGAAAGAAAGGTAATGTGAATGTTTCCATGAACTTTTTGAAGTACCCTCATATTGTATTGTTGATGGACATTGCATTGTTTCTAGATTTTTACTATGAAATTATTTATTTTTTAAAGGAGAGTATGTTTATGTATTACTTGTATGATTGAATTTTCAAACATGAACACAGGTAAAAAGAATGGTATAATGATCCCCTATATACCTGTGACCCAGCTTTAACTATCCACTTCTGACATGTTTTTTGTAATTAAACTGTAATTACATAATTTAATAATATTTAAAAGTGAATAGGCCAACTTTATTCTCCCCTAAATTACTTTCAAGATAAAAGCATCTCCTTGCCTCTGTCTTGAAATCTCTATGATGAAAGGATAATATCAGCTCACTCGCACGGTGGCCTCATCCTGTCTCATAACTTTGAATTCCATCTAATACCCAGTTGACATCCGAGTTTATTTCTATAGATTCAACCCACCCACCTAATAAGCTTGACATTTCTGCTCAGATGTCATTTTAGATCTGGTTCTTCAGAAGCAGACCTTAGATGAGGCTTGTGTACAAGTATCTATAAGGTGCTACTCTTAAGAGAAACTAGGAAGGGGGTGAGGAAAGCAGGACAGGATGGAGTTGGTGGGGAAACCAAGCAAGGTGTGACATAAGGCAAAGTTCCATGGAGAGTGGCTTCAACCTGATCCCACAGGTCTGCTCAAACTACAAACTTTGTAGTTTGTCTCAATGCAAGAGATGGGAGCTGGGCCGTGATATTCCTGCACTCATCAATCATTGTTCTAGGGCTACTCTGGGGAAACATAAACTCCCAGTCACTTCTAGCTTGGCAGCCGATCACCAGCACTCTGCTACGAAGTCTATTAGACATCTCAGACTCAACATGTCCAAAACTTTTGGACCCCTCCCCTCTCCCCCACTCGTCCCCAAACTCTGTCCTTCCAGTTATGCAAAATACCTTGGAGTCATCCATGACTCCTCTCTTTTGATCACACCCCTGTCAATACAGCAGGAAATCAGGTTGACTCTAGTTTCAAAATGTATGCAGAAGCTTCTCATCACCTCCACATCAACCTGAATTACTGCCAGAGCCTCCTAGTTTGTCTCTTGGCTTCTACCCTTCTATCCCTTCCTGCCCCTCCCCACCAGTCTCTTCTCAACAAAGCAGTGGGAAAAGTCCCTTTAAAATGGAAGTGATCATGTTTCTCTGATCAAAATCAATGGTTCCTGATTTCCCTCAAAGTAAAAGTCAATATCCTACACAATGGCCTTCAAGTCTGTACATGGTCTGCCTCCTCCCCACCTTCCCTCTTGACCTCATCTCCTACCCCCGTCACTCATTCCCTCCATTTACACTGGTCTCCTTGCTGTCCCTTGAACACACTAGGTCTGAACCCATCTTAGGACCTTTGCACTGGCTGTTGCCTCTGCCTGGTATATTCTTCTCCCAGATAATTCCATAGCTCTGTTCCACACCTCCTTCAAGTCTTTGCTCAGTGTTACCTTCACAAGGAGGTCTACCTGAACAACCCATTTTAAAATTGCCAGCATCCTCCGTTCCCCTGTGCTCCTCATCTCCCTTACCCATGCTTTTTTTTTCTCCATAGCCTACCACATAATTTACTTTCCTATTATGCATATTGTTTACTATCTGTTTTCTCCCACTAGAACATAAACTCCATGAGCACAGGAATTCTTGTGTGATGGATGTACTTTATATCAAGCTCCTGGAATAGTTCAGACACATAATATATGCTTAATAAATGTTTGCTGAATGAATGAACTTCTGTAAACCTCAGTATATTGATACTGTCTCAAAGGAATATGCTTAGGTCTTTCAAGATGCTCCACTGCAGTGACCAGTCATTGTATGTAGAATGCCCCCAGGGAGGAGCTGAACCTTGGGCCAGGCAGCTCCCTTCAGTTAAGGGTTGTTTCTGGGAAGGGATGGAACAGTGAGACCTAAGGAGGCAACATGCTGTGCAACCATGCAGTGTGCACCTAGACAGGAGAGGTGCTGGCAGAGACTGAAGGGAAGCTAGAATGGGTAGTGGTGGAGGGAAAGGCTGAGTATCAGCTTCAGTCCCAAGACAGCTGCAGCAACAGCAGTGAGAATCTGGGTGGGTCACAGCACCCACTATAGAATGACCCTGTGCTTCTCCGGTCTATTCACTGCATGTAAATTCACTCCTTCAGGATTCTAATTGTTCTTCCTGGGCAACTTATAGGAACAAGGTTAGTGGGATGAACTATAGCTCCTGGTGCCACAGCTGTCTTGGGACTGAAGCTGATACTCCTTTTTACTCTCCCCCATTATCTATTCTGGATTCCCCTCAGTTTTGGCCAGCACGTCTCTGGTTTAGGTGGCTTCCTTGTTGGAGTGACCCAGACTTTCACCTCTTAGGAGTATGAGCCTCTGGTCTCCATGCCCTTTTCTGACTGTGGCTGCTGTACTTGTCTATTTGTCATCAAAACCAGGCAGCGAAATACCAAGAGGCACCCAATAGGTCACCTGGATGACACACATATTTCTCCCTTCCCCCATTGTGTACCAGTAGCCCCCCCTCTTCCTGATGATCAGGGTCAATTGATCCTTCCCCAAATGGTACTCTTTCCTTGCTTGATGGTCTCTTAGCATGAGGAGCCCAAAGTTGGCATTCGTAGCTTAAAATTTAATGAGATGCTTGTATTCTTTATCAGAAGTGTTCTGCCTCTGGGAACCAGCATGTTTAATTCCACAGAAACTAGAAGTGCAGATATAGGAAGTACAGATTTCCAAATAAATCACTGGAAGCAATGGTATGCGGGTCTACTTCTAGGTTCACCCCTTGGCTCCCAGATCTATTTATTTCACCTACTGAGGACACAGTACCTTGTAATGGTCATTGGATTAGGGTGCATGCCATGTTCTGGAAAACAGACCCCATCCTTGTAAGACATTATCTCTCACCTAGCACATTGTCTGTGCCTTGAACAGGTGATTTTACTGCTCGGTCAGGCTGGCAGCTTCTTTATGGTGTTGAATTCAGTAGGACTAGTAGACCCAATGAGCATGAAACTCATGCTGCACTAGTTTTGCTGTAAAGTGGGCCTTTTGATCCAATGTGACATAATGTGTGGTCTTGTGTGCGTGGATGAAATACTCTGTAAACCCTTTAAGTGTGGTGCTGGCTGAGGCCCTGAGGACAAGATGGCAAACTCATGCTTGGAATATATGTTGACTCCAGTCAAGATGAATGGTTGCTCTTTCCACGGTGAAATAGGTACAGTGTAATCAACCTGCAAAAGGGGATGAACACTGTGTTCTCACATGGCAGAAGAGATGGAAGGGCCAGGCAGCTCTGTGAAACCTCTTTTATAAAGGCATTAATCTCATCATGAGGTTGGAGCCCTCATGGCCTCATCACCTCCCCAAAGCCCCACATCTTTTTTTTTTTTTAATCTTTTTCCTGACTGGTAAGGGAATGGCAACCCTTGGCTTGGTGTCGTCAGCACCGCGCTCAGCCAGTGAGCGCACAGGCCATTCCTATATAAGATCCGAACCTCGGCGGGAGCGTCGCTGTGCTCCCAGCGCCGCACTCTCCCGAGTGCGCCACGGGGCCAGCCCAAGCCCCACATCTTTTTTTTTTTTTTTTCCTTTTTGTCTTTTTTCATGTCCGGCAACGGATCGCAACCCTCAGTGTTGCGCTCGCACCCCGCCCAGCCAGTGAGCGGGAACCGGTCTGTATGTGGGATCCGAACCCTCGGCGGGAGCGCCACTGTGCTCCCAAGCGGTGCACTGTTGGGCCAGCTCCAAGCCCCACATCTTAATACCAACACGATGGTGATTAAGTTTCAGCATGAATTTTAGAGGGACATAAACATTGAAACCATAGCAGTATCACTCAACTTAATGTTTTTGAGATTAAGAGTGGATGTTATGATGTGCTGTCCAGATCTCCCTTTCAAGACTGAAGCACCAATTCCTCAGTTGCTTGGGAGTTCTCAGCTCAGTCACTCTCTAGGAATTGTCTTAAGCTGAATAGAGCAGTCTGGCTCAAGGTATGTCAATGTTTTGTTTTTGTTTTTAGTTATATTTCCCTGATGAGTAATTGTATTGAGCCCTATTCATATCTTATTATCCACTTGAATATTTTCTTTTGAAAGTGCTTATTCAAATCTTTTGTCCATTTAAAAAACTGGGTTATTTTAAATTTTCTTCTTAATTTATAGGACTTTTTTTTTTTTTGAAATTCTGTATATGAGTCTTTTGTCATATACATAGATTGAAGATATTTTCTTCCAGTGTGTGGCTTGCCTTTTCACTTTCTTAATGGTGTTTTTAAAATGTGTATAAGTTTTACATTTTGATAAAGTCCAATCTATTAGTTTTTCTTTTGTGGTCTATAGTTTTGCATCCTGTTTAAGAAATCTTTCCCTACTCCAGTTCATAAAGATAAGTCTTCTGTATTTTCTTTTAGGAACTTTATAGTTTTAACTTTCTCATTTAGGTTTATGGGTCATCTAGAATTACTTTCTGTGGATGGTGTGAGGTAGGAGGTCTGGTTTATTTTTAAAATATAGATTTCAAATTGCTCCATACTGTCTATTGAAAGCAGTTTCCTTTCCCCTTTTAGTTGTTTAGGCATCTTTGTTGAAAATTAGTTGATTATATGTTTGTGGGTCTATTTTTCAACTCTAGTCTCTATTTGTATGTCTTTGTACCAATACCACATTGTCTTAACTAATGCAGCGTTATAGTAAGCCTTCGAATCCTGTAGTAGTATAAGTCTACCTACTTTGTTCTTTTTTTCTTATGATTATCTTTGCTAATCTGGGTCCTTTGCATTTCCATATAAATTATAAAATCAGCTTGTTGATTTCTAAAATAAAGCTTGCTGAGGTTTTGATTAGAATTACATTGAATCAACAGATCAGTTTGGGGAGAATTGCCATCTTTATAATATTGTCTGCCAATCCATGAGGATGGTATATCTCCACATTTATTCACATCTTTAGTTTTTCTCAACAATATTTTATAGTAGTATAAATGTTTTACATGTATTTTGTTACATTCTTTTCTGGATATTTGATGTTTTTGATGCTATTGCAAATGACATTTAAGAAATTTATTCTCCAAGTGTTTGTTGCTTGTATACAGAAATACAATTAATTTTATATATCAAATTTGTACGCAACAGCCTTATTCTATTCACACATTAGTTCTAGTAGATTGTTTATAGACATCTTTGGATTTTCAACAACTACAATCACATCATGTGTAAATGAGGACAAGTGTATGTCTTTTTTCCAGGTGTTGACCCTTTTGATTGTTGAGTTTGCCTCTTCTATTTTATGGTTTTTATTTCTCTTAAATGCTTGGTGCTTCTCAAAGGTCTCCTCATCTTTATTTTTCTGGTTTCTTATGTGTGAGTTCTGTATGTTTTTTATGAGATTTTTTTGTTTATTTGTTTGCATCTGGCCAGTACAGGGATCAAACCCTGGACCTTGGTGTTGTCAGCACCATGCTCTAACTAACTAAAATAACTGGTCAGTTCTGGGCCCACTGCGGCAGCGGCAGCGGTGATGGACACCCTAGGAAAGAGAGCTTCGCGCTGCCCTTCTCCTCTGCCTCGGATGAGGAATTTGATGCTGTGGTTGGATATTTGGAGGACATCATCATGGATGACAAGTCCCAGTTATTACAGAGAAATTTCAAGGACAAGTACTACCAGGAGTTTGAAGACATGGAAGACAATAAACTCACCTACACACCTATTTTTAACGAATTTTCTTTGGTAGAAAAGTATATTGAGGAACAGCTGCTGGAGTGGATTCCTGGATTTAACACGGCAGCTTTCACAACAACATTGCAGCATCATAAAGATGAAGTGGCTGGTGACATATTTGACATGTTGCTCACATTAATGGATTTTCTGGCTTTTAAAGAAATGTTTCTGGACTACAGAGCAGAAAAAGAAGGCCAGGGATTGGACTTAAGCAGTGGTTTGGTGGTGACTTCATCATGCAAATCATCTTCTACACCAGCTTTCCAGAACAGTCTGTGGCACTAGGTCCCACTTCCAGGCAAGGAATGGGCTCATTCTGGATGTCACTGGCCTCAGTTAAAGATGACAGAATACATCTGGGAAAGACTGACTCTGTTCTGCAACTCCTTGTTCATGTTAAGTATTGATGGGTCAAAACAAAATGGCCTGACCCTCTTTGACCATTTCTCCTGAAACACCTTCTTGTATTTAGTAACCCTAGTAGTCCTTCCCAAGAGCTCAGTAACCCTAGTACTTCACCCGTCCCCAAGTAGACACCTCTCTCAAGTGCTTCTGAGTCAGACTCCTCTGGAGCAAGTCCATGTCACACGTTTCACCTGGGCTTCTTCCCCCAGTGTCCATGTTGGTGTGTCAACAGTGTGGCATAACCCACCATCACAACCCTCTTTGCCCCAGCAGACTTTGCATGAATCTTTTTATGCACTCATAGCTTTTTTACATGGGTCAGAGTTTGAGTCCTTTGGCCTCAGTGGGATTTTCGACTTTTTGGGAATATTTATGTAGAGTGTTACTCAGGCTAGCTGCCCATCTTGAGATTTCTGAATCTCCTATGATCACAGCTTGTCTTGGCTGTAGGATCAACTGAGAGAGATGTCCTTTACCTAAAAATCCTACATGTGCAAATCATCTCCTAGTCTTACATTTACAGTCTTTGTATCACTATGTCTTTTTTGGTCCTGATTTAGTCCCACTGTTTCTAGAAGTCTCTTTTAAGCATTATTTTTGAAAAAAATACTTTTTGTAGATGAATACTAAGGCTAACCTAGTGGATATGATCTTGGAACTTCCATGATTACCTACTTAAAGATCAAAGTATTATATGCTGTGTGCTTTTTAGTTAGTGTTGTGAAGGCAAAAACGCTTTCTATGTTGGTGTTCCCATTTTACTGGGCACCAGTGAATGTATGCCGTGTGCTAGAAATAGACTAACAGGTATCCTGTTCTTATAGCATGTTCAGTGCGTTGTGCATGTTTGCTTAAATCCTTTCTGTGTAAACGAGTTTGTTAGATTTTCTGATGGGGTACGTAGGGACTCTGCAATTTCTTCTTGTCAAAATCTCTTCTACCAAGATGATGTGTCACTGGCCTAGCTTGGCATTAATAGGAGGTAGTAAACAGCTTTACTGTCAGCTGCTATAGTTTAGTACATTTGGTAGATTACCAGAAAACATGTATGTCACATCTCTAGAAAGAAGAAAAAACACATTAGTTCAATTCCCAGTGGGCCCCTTTGATTTGTTTTTTTAAAGTAAGAATCTGTACTGACTTTTCACTTGGCTATTCTCGTTGTAAAGATGAGCTATAAGCTGTGTGTTTTTCTGTACAGAAATGTCACTTACTGAGTACTTTTGTACCGTGAGTAATATGAGGTGTTTTGTAAGAACTGTCACTCTAAAAAATAAATAAAATAACTGGTCAGCCTCTGCGTTAATGTAATTTGTCTCCAACGTTGCATGGGTAAGATGTAGAAATCCAGAACAACTTTCTAAATTTCTGGCTTACGTGGCAGGGCAGGAGCCATTCACCAAAACAGCAAATATAGAGTGAAGAGCAGGTTGAATGGGGAGAAGATGGAGACTTGGAATTTGGACACCTTGAATTTGAGGTGCCTATCATCCGCACATGTTCACCAGGCCGTTGGTAGAGAACTGACACTTCAGAGAGGACAGACTGCTTTGCGATTCATCAACATATGTGTGGGACTGGATGCATGGGTAAGGATGACATTACTCATGAATGGTGAGCAGAGCAAAAAGAGGAGAGGAGAGAGGACAGAGCTCTGGGGGACGCTCTTGCAAGTGTCCATTAGATTTGCTCATTAGGAAGTCAAGAGAGCAGACTGAGTGAAGGTGTGAAAGTCTTCTGGGGGCTGCCAGGGAAGCATGGTGGGATGGGAAGAGGAAAATAAAGAGAATGAGTGTTTTGAGTGGGGATTGGGAGGCAGATGACAGTGGCTGAGAAGTAAATGAGAGATATAGCAACGGAGTGTAGATTATTTTATCTCAATGAAAAAATATTCTGAAAATAATACTTGCAGATGGGTTGAGAAAATCAAAGAGTGCAAAAGGGCTTACCATAAAAAGCAAAATCCCTTCAACTACTTTAAACTTGTTAGGAATTTTCTGTCTTCCAGTAGTTGCCTCTAATAACTTTAATTAACATGGCCTCCCACTAGTATTTGATTTTTTTCTTTCCACATTTTCTAGTGAACTTGTTATATTAGATGAGGACTCAGATCATGTACCCCTGTTCCTCAGCTTCCCTTCTTAAGTTTTGTTAGGTCGATCTTTTGTGTGTTTCTGCTGGTTACCTTTACCAACCTTTCTTTCCCTTGTATTTTCTAATGTAAGTGACTTTGTCATATATTGTTGCTACTACATATACAGAAAAACTCTTGCTTTATGTATATGAGACCAGACACTTACATGTCAATTTTCTGGCTGTAAATATTTTTTCTCTTTTTGGATCTGAATGTATTTTCCTCTTTGATTTAATCTGCCTCACTTCAATTAAAAGACAAAAAAATAAAACCCACATGAGAATCCTGGTGTGTGTGAAATGGAAGCCTCATCAAAAATTGAACCACATACACACACACACACACAAATGCACGAAACCAAACTCAACACCTGAGTCTTCCTTTTATCTGAGTAACAAGGGTGACAGACTCTTTGAAATCCTCCCTGGATTCCATGTAAATGACCAAGACAGTTAGGTAGCAAAAGATCTTCAAAGTAGGCATCCTTCCAACAAATGTTTGCATTGATTTTGTTATTTCTAAAGGCTGATTGAAGCCAGAAAGAACAAAGAGATAAGGCAAAAACTCTCTTTGATTGTCCCCCTTGTCTTGTATTTTAGCATGAGGATGTGATATGAGCGTTGGACCAATTCTCTGGTCATTTAGGGAATTTTAGACATTCTTGTTGGGCGCTAAGAGTGGGGGAGGTGGGGTAAGGTCAAGCTGCATTGTGGGGTCCAGGTGTCCAGAAGTCCCGTCTGTTGTTTGTTAGTTGTTCTTGATGACATCTGGGGATTAAGCCCCTTAAAAAAGAGTTAGAGACAACCAACTAATTATTCTGATCTAAAAATTAAACAATTACTTTGTTTAAATTTTTAACTTTTAATTCTCTACTTCTTAATGCTGTAATGTTGAGTTTTTCAGTTTTTAATTTGATAGGGTGATTTACTTGCAATAGTTAGAAGAAATTTCTCTTAAAAATCTTTCTACAAAACCTTCAATTCAATTCACATAGACCCTCAATCCTCTCACTGTGCTGGGCCTGTGTCAAAAATGTACCATAACCAGAGACCTCATGGGGCCTTCCAGGCTCTTCCATGCTGCAGATGAAGAAACTAGAGTGGGTTTTCAGCATGTGTTAAATAGAAATAAAGAAAGGATATCAGATGTCTTACCCAGGAATTTCCTAGCAACTGAGGCAGGAGAACAGGAAAAAAAAAAAAAGGTAAGTGGGATGGGAGGACAAATTAAGCCAGGGTGTTTTGGGGGAAAAGCCAGGGGTACCAGGACAACAGGATTAATTTATAAGGAAGAATCTTTTCATTATGGAGAAATTATTCCTGATTCCTAAATATAGAAGTGTTTTAACAAGATTTTGATGTTGGAAAATATTGTTCAGAAGACTTACAAATATGGCAAGTAATGGGAGATTTAATATTATATTAGTATCCAAGAAAAAATGGTTGGTTTCAGTAATTTTAATCTTAGTACAGAGGATACAAAAGGACCTGGAACTTTGCTATTCAGTAGAAATATAGTGCAAATCAGAAGTTTAATTTAAAAATTTCCAGCAGCCACATTATAAAAACAAAAAGAAACAGATGAAATAATTAATTTTAATATTTTATTTAGCCCAACATATTCAAAATATTTTCACTGCACATAATCCAGATAAAAATTATTAATGAGATATTTTACCTTTTTTGGTAGTAAGTCTTTGAATTTCAGTGTGTATTTTACACTTTTAGTACATCTCCATTTGGACACTAAATTTTCAATCCTTGAAAATGAAATGTATACCTATCAAAACAGTAAAGTCGTTTTTAATAGGAAAATATTTTTACCTTTTTTTAATTTTAAAATTTAAATTAATTAAAATGAAAAAAATTAAAAAGTCAGTCCCTCAGTCATACTAGCCACATATCAAATGTTCAATAGTCACATGTGGCCATTGGCTACCATTTTGGACAGCATAGCTCTCACCAAACAACACCCTTAAGATTTTCACACAGCAAGCTTGTTGCCAGTCTTCCAACAAGAACTTCTTGAGTTAGAATATTTATAGTTTGTGAACATCCTGGCTCTTATGGACTGAGTTGTGTCTTCCCAAAATTTATGTGTTGAAGCCCTAACCCCCAGAACCTCAAAATGTGACTGTGTATGGAGAAAGGGCCTTTAAAGAGGTGATTAAGGTAAAATGAGGTCATATATCCAATCTGACTGGTGTCCTTATAAGAGGAAATTTGGACACAGAAAGAGACACCAGGGATGGTCATGCTCAGAGAAAAGACTGTGAGGACACAGCGAGAAGGCGGCCATCTGCAACCATGGAGAGAGGCCTCAGGAAAAACCAACTCTGCCGACACCTTGGTCTCTGACTTCCAGGCTCTAGACTGTGGGAAATAAACTTCTGTTGTTTAAGCCAGCTAGTCAGTGGTATTTTGTTATGGTAGCATGAGCAAACTAATAGACTGGTCCATTATAGAGAGAGTTAAAAATAATTCAGACAAGCTCTTTACCATTTCAGAGGTGATCGTCTTGTTTAGTCACTGGCTTCATGTTCAAATGTCCCACAGATCCTTAAAGCTTGGCTCTCTGAAAACCAGTGTAAGGAAAATACACGTCCACAGGTTGTTTTTTTTTAACTGGCCTTGTGTACATGTTCTTATCAGCTGGTAGGCCAGGACGTTGTGTGTATTTTCCATTTGGAAGGTGGGGAGTGAGTGGGTCATACCCGAGAATCACGAACACACGGCTCTGAGGTTCAAATGAAAGGTCTGTGCCCATCATGCGGAGCCTCTTGCCTTTGTCCATCACAGACATTAGGTCTCTTCACAATTGCCAAAGTTTGTTAATAACGTTTGTGTCTATGCTAATACAATCAGAAAATTATGCAGACTGTCTATTTCTTCCCAGAGAGAACAGGGTGATCAGCCATTAGCGATTCACACTGATGAGCCTCCACTAATTGCGCAGAATGTAATTAGTGATTATATAATATTTGAGCTCTTGCAACTGTCATTAATGTCTGCGATTCACCAGAGATGGGCCCTGCTGAATGGAGTATGATTGCTGCATGCTAAATCTAGTTAATCCAAGGTATGTTAATCAGCACAGGGAGCACTTTAGGCGGTGGTTAAAAGCACTGGTGACCCTGGGAAAAAACCCTTCCATCCACCGAAGTCTGAGCTCTGAATAATAGGGATCCATTTCAAAAGAGAAATTTAATAATTAAGTGGCCTGGAAAACTTGAGGGCAAAGTTATTGGATGGTTTTAACGCATTTAGATTTTTCTGTAACAGATATGGTGATCAAAATGTTGTATTGGCACTGGCTTTAATTTATGACACATTTGACTACTGACTCAGGGTGTATTATATGTCAAAGTTGTGACGATTTTGTCATGTGCTTAAGGAGAACTAGATGAAGAAATAGTGCTTTATGAAAGGGAAGATGACTATTTATAATTGCCCAGAGTCCTATTAGAGCATAATCTTGGAGGTTCATTTTATGGAACAAAACTTTAGAAGCAATAACATTATAAGGTATTCTGCTTCCTATAATAAATAAAAGTTGGATTAGAAAATGGATTTACATGATAATACATTTTACCGTATCCTGAGTCATGGTAGGTTTTCAAGACATTTATAGTAGATGCTGTGGATGTCCCATCCTGTGTCCCCTTGGTCACCAAGTTTACCTGCATCTTCAGAGGACAGTTCTTGTAAATTCTGTAAACATCTCCCCCTGAGCACCTTGGTCTCTCTGCTATTCTTCCTGAAGGCTTTCTCTAAAATCCCATGAGCTTGGTCAACCCAGTTGTAGGGCAACCTGCAAGTGTCAAGGGTTCAACAATTTTGGGGCAAGTGTCAACTAAAAGGGGATGGGAGTTGGTGGATAAATGCCCCTGATTCCCTGTCCCTTGGCAGGACCATTCTGAGAGCGTGTCTGACACATTTTCCCAGAGAGTCTCCAGAGCTGCTGAGTACCATGTGCCCATGGTGGTAACCTGCTCACGAACACTGTTTTCCTGGCTCTTCTCTCTTCCCTGCCTCACTGCCTGACTCCCTCACTTGTGTTTCCCAGAGCCACCTCCCAAATAAACTCCCTGTGTCCGAGCCCTTACTGCAGGGTCTGCTTCTGGGGAAACCCAGCCAAAACAACCTTCCCGTCTTCCCCTCCATCCTGTCCCACACCCCATCACCCTAAGAGGATGAACTGTGGTGAGTTCCAATAGGATCTTTACATGTGTGGCAAGCCCTGAGTAGTTCTCTGCTAGATACGTAGTTTTTACCACTAAATTTATGTGAATTAAAATTTTTATATCAACCATAATTTTAGTTTTAAGTGACAGCACACATAAACAGCTGTTTCCAATGTGGAATTTGTATAGATTTACAAATTTCCAAGGCCTGAGTAATTTAATGTGGTCCAGGTTTTCATAAAATAATATGGTGGTTGTAGTCCCCAAGGAAAATAGCAGGTTGTGATTTATGTGATTTCCTCCTGTTTATGTATTTTATATAAATAATACATACCCTGGCATCTTTGCTTTGTAGGATGCTTTCTAGTGGTTGTTTAAACAGCTCAAGGTCCTTCAGGTATTTTTTTCTGGACACTGAGAAAAGTTCTGCTGAATAATAACAGTAATGACAGAAACTTGTATTGCTACTTACGCCTGGCACTGTGCTAAGCCTTCTGCTGTAAGAACTGTCATCATCCCCAATTACAGATGAGAAAAATGTGGTTTAAGAAGGTTAAGTGATATTTTGCCTAAGGTCACATGATCTATACATGGAGGAGACAAGAGATGGCCTGGAGGCACCTTGCTTCAAAGCCCATCATTTGTTTTGAGGCTGAAAACCAAAGAAGTTAGACACTTCCCTTCCATCCCCTCCAGATTCCCCTTCATTGTCCTGCACTGAATTAAGGGCCAGGACACTGTAGCAGACACTTCATGTGTTCCCAGGCATCTCATGCCTGTTAGCTCCCCAAAGCCATTGCCTGTGTCTCATTGTCCATAGGGGCCCTTAGGGCTCTTTGACTTTGATGGTTATTGGAAGTGTCTGGAATTTATGTTTCTTTAGGGGTAGCCCTTAGCAATGTCAGATGGGAGTGGAGCTAAAAACACTGCAGCATTTTTGCCCTGGTCTGGCCATGCCGAGAAGGGACCCACACTGCCCCTAGGGCTCCCCCATTGGACTGAAGCAAAGTCACCTTCCCAGGTCATTTGCTTGCTACTCTACCTAGGTTGGTCTCCTTCCCAGTCCCACTCCACTCTCTCCCACCAGTTTTTCCTGGGCTCAAGTCTTAGTAAGCCACACTCATATGAACCCTCATCTCAGGGACTGCTTTTGGAAAACCCAACCTAAAAACAGAACCTATGAAAGTGTTTATCCATTCTTGGAGTCAAAGTCCCCAAAAAGTTGAAACTGCAAGATAAACTTGAATTGGGAAATATGAAAAGGATTATTCATTGTCTGAAATAGAATATGATTGTAATACAATTGGAAACAACTTGAATGTTCATCAGTAATAGATTAATTAAATAAATAACAGCACATTCACGCAGTGGAATAATATATTGCCATAAAAAAGAATAGTGAGACTTCATTTTAAACCAGTAGAAGTAAATCTAATCTACCCAATTGAAAGAAAAGAAAAATGCACTAAATAGGAAATATGAAATAAGAAAGTAGACTATCTCTAATACATTAGTAATTGTAATAATGTATGTGGTCTAAAAGCAGAGACTCTCAGATTGGATTTAAAAATCCAATAATATATCATGTATAAGAGACACTCTTAAAACAGGAAGGTAAAGGAAGATTGAAAATAATAAGATTTAAAAAAGCAAGCTATACCAGGCAAATATGAGCCAAAGAAAGTGTAGCAATCTTAATATTTAACAAAATAAAATGAAAGGCCAAAAACATTAATAACAAAACAAAATGCTGTCTAATGGCAAAAAGAAAAATAGAACAAGAATTTATATCCATCATAATTATATACGGTTCTTATATATTGAGAAACAACTAATAGGATGGCAGGAGAATCGTGTAAACCATTGGTTGTTTTTGAGGATTTCAATAGCTCTTTCAAGCAAATTAAAAATAACCAGAGATATAAAAATTTGAACAGTACATGATTGAGCTCATAGACATATATAGAACTGAAAGAGAGAGAGCGAGAAAGTCATATATAAAGAGACAGAGAGAGATTCTTCTTGATGACACACGTGGAACATTTATGAAAACAACGCATTAGCCATAAAGGCAACCTCAATCCATTTCAAATAACCAATATCCGTATTTTCTCTATATGGCTATTTTCTCTGCCTCAATGGAATTAGTTAGAAGTGAATAAAAAATGAAAGGTAAAAAAGTTGATATATTTGTAAATTAAGGACATATTACTAATTAACTCTTTGAATTAAAACAGAAGTCTATCAGTAAATTAAGGAATATTTAGAACTGAATAACAAAACCCTGCTTTCCAAAATTTGTGGTTTATAGCTAAACAGAGCACTAACAAGGAATTTTTTTTTTAGCTTTTAAATACATTAATTAAGAAACCAGAAATGTTTATAATAAACAAATATACAACTCAAAACTTCTGAAAAAGCATGACAGGGAAAGTCCAAAAAGGAAATGAATAAAGGGCAGACATTAATAAAACAGAGAAAAAATTAAATGAGTTTTCAAATTAAATACTAGTTTCTTTGAAGAGATTGGTAACATAGGCTGACCTCTGATCTCTGCAAATAAAGAATGACAAAGGGCAAATGGCTACGGACATGCCAGAAATTTAAATAAAGCAAAAGAATATTGTTTTTTTTTTTTTTTGCAAGATGGCTGACTAGAGGCAGCCAGCTCTCTCCTCTCATGCAAAAAAAGTCCAAAGCAACATGTAGATAGTAACCTGTTAGAGTTTCTAGGAAAAAACAACAGAATCCAGCAAAACTGTGAGGAAATCCCCACAAGATCTGGAAACTCAAGAAGGCCACATAGAAAGCAGAGGAAGCACCTGACCAAGACCAGCACAGAGACTGGAGAGGCCCTGTACTGCTGGGACAAGGTAAGTGTGGGGGTGGGGTTGGCTGCTGGTTTTCCAACTGCAGATGCCTGCAAATCAGGCTACCAAGTAACCACATGGCCCTCCTGGGCAGTGAGCACAGATTGGGGAGCTGCTAAGAGTCCACATGACTATATTTTTCCAGAGGAGATGTACATTCTGAGTCTCTCCCACTCTTCTCTGTTCTGGGCTGTTGCTAGACATTGCCATTTTGGGATAGGAGCTAGGGGAGCTCAGTCTCAATGACCCAGCCCCACTCCTCCAGAAGAAAATGTGGGGGGAGCAAGCCAGCAACTTGGATCCACATTCTCCTTCCTTGGGAGCTCAGAATCTTACCCAACTTGATACCCCACCCCCCAGAGAAGACAAACAGGGACTGCACCTATCACCTGGATCCATGACCTCCTTCCCAAGGAGCTCAGAGTTCTGCCTGCAATAGTGGACTGGTCTCTAGAGTTGCTGGTGTGTTGGAGGAGTGTGCCAGTTACCTGAATCCATGCCCTCCTTCCCCCTGGGAGCTCAGAGGCCTGTCCCTGCCCCAACTGTAGCAGACAGTGAGTAGGGACTGTGTTGGTGTCATGTTCTGGTCATCTGAATCCATGCCCACCTTTTGTGGGAGTTCAGAGTCTTGCCTGACACAGTGAGCTCACCCACACCAGCGGAGAGTGAGCTGGCACTTACTACTGTGCTCACCCAGAACCAAACCTATGTCACCCCACCCAACTATCAATATAAAACACTTCCACAGGTAAGAATCTCTCCTCTCTCCCCTAAAAAACGACTCCAAAAATTAAAAGAAGTGACTACATCACTAGATCCCCAGAAATCAACACAGAGATATAAGAAGCATGAAAAAACAGGGAAACATGACTCCCCCAAAAGAAGACAATAATTCTCCAAAGCCAGACCCCACACAACAGGTAAATGGTGAAATACCCGAAGAGTAATCCCTAATGGCAATCTTAAGGAAGCTCAGTGTGATGCAAGAGAAATGGATGGAAATCACAATGAAATAAAAAAAAAAAAAAAGCAATGGAGGGTATGTATGAGAAATTCAACAAAGAGACAGAAACTATAAAAAAGAACCAGGCAGAAATCCTAGAATTGAAGAATTCATTAAACAAAATAAAAAATATGATCATGAGCTTAACCAACAGGGTAGAACAAGCAGAAGAAAGAATTTCTGAACTAGAAGGCAAGCTTTGCCCAGTTGGACCAAAAAAATAAATAAATAAATAAAATGAAGATAGCCTATGACAACCTTAAGTGTACAAACATCCTTAATATGGTTGTACTGGAGGGGAAGAGAAAGGAAAAAGCATTAAAGCTATTTAATGAAATAATAGCTAAAAACTTCCCAGGTTTTGGGAAAGATATGGTCCCCCAGATCCAAGAAGGTCAAAGATCCACAAACAGACTCAACCCTAAAAGGACTTCCCCAAGACAAATTATAATCAAATGTCAAAAGTCAAAGACAAAGAAAGAATTCCAAAAACAGCAAGAGAAAAGTGTCAAATCACCTATAAGAGAATCCCCATCAGACTAATGGCAGAATTCTCAGCAGAAACTCTACAGGTCAGGAGTCAGTGGAATGATATATTCAGAGTGCTAGAAGAAAAAAACTGCCAGCCAAGAATACTATACCCAGCAAAGTTATTCCTCAGAAATGAAGGAGAAATAGTATCTTTCCCAGACACATGAAAATTGTGGGAATTCACCACTGCAAAACTGGCCCTACGAGAAATCCTCAAGAGAGACTTACATCTGGAATCAAAAGAGCAATAACTATCATCATAAATACACGAGGAAGAATAAAAACCACTAGTAGAACAGATACACAAATGAGAAAGAGAAAGAAAATGTATCTCATCACCACAAAAACAAGCAAGAAACCAAACAGCAAAGACAAAGAATAAAAGGGGAAGAAAGGAACAAAAGAACTGTAAAAAAAACCATAAAAAAAATTAGTAAGATGGCAAGAACAAGGCAGTACCTTTCAATAACAACCCAGAATATAAATGGATTAAATTCCTCACTTAAAAGATATAGGCTGGATTAATGGATTAAAAAACTAGATCCAACTATATGCTGCCTGCAAGAAACTCAATTCACCAATGAAGGCACACACAGACTAACAGTGAAGGGACGGAAAAAGATATTCCATGCAAATAGAAACCAAAAATGAGCAGGAGCTGCCATTTTATACCAGATAAAATTGACTTTAAACCAAGAACTATAAAAAGAGACAAAGAAGGACATTATATAATGATAAAAGGATCAATACAGCAAGAAGATATAACAATCATAATAAATATATATAAACCCAACATCAGAATATCCAGATATACAAAGCAATTGTTAGTAGATCTAAAGGGAAAGATTGATCCCAACACAATAACAGCTGGAGACTTTAACACACTTCTCTCAGCATTGGACAGATCATCTAGACACAGAGTTAGCAGAGAAATATCAGATTTAAATTGCATCTTAGACCAAAGGGACTTAGATGTTTATAAAATGTTTCATCCAATTGTAAAATATACATTCTTCTTATCAGCACAATGATCATTCTCCAGGATAGACCACGTTAGGCCACAATTCAAGCCTCAACAAATTTAAGAAGATTGAGATCATATCAAGTATATTTTCAGACCACAATGGAATAAAACTAGAAATTAACAACAAACAAAACTTGGGAAAATATACAAATTCATGGAAATTAGACATGTCCCTGAGTGACCAATGGGTCAAAGAAATAAAGCAGGAAATCAAAAAATTCTTTGAAACAAATGAAAATACAAGTACAACTTACCAAAACCTATGGGATACTGCAAAAGTACTCAGAAGGAGGATTATTGTAACGAGTGCTTACAAAGAATCATTATGGACTACTATGAACAACTATACAGCAACAAATTTGAAAATCTAGAGGAAATGGATAAATTTCTGGACACGTACACCTTACCAAGACTGAACCAATAAGAAAGAGAAAACCTGAACTGATTGAATCAGTAATCAACTGTCTTCCAACAAAGAAAAGCCCAGGACCAGATGGCTGCACTGCTGAATTTTACCAAACTTTTAAAGACAATTTAATACCAATTCTCAAACTATTCCAAAAAATTGAAACAGAGAGTATTCTCTCAAACTCATTCAATGCGGCCAGCACCACCCTGATACCAAAACCAGACAAAGACACAGCAACAACAACAACAACAAAAAAGAAACCTATCATCTGATATTCTTGATTATCTTAGATGTAAAAATTCTCAGCAACATGCTAGCAGACAGAATCCAACAGCCCATCAAAAAGATTGTACACCATGATCAAGTGGGATTCATCCCAGGGATGCAAGGATGGTTCAACATATACAAATCAATAGACGTGATATTCACATCAACAAAATGAAGGTTAAAAACCATATGATCATCTCAATTGAAGTGGATAAAGCATTTGATAAACTTCAACATCGTTTATGATAAAAACTCTCAACAAATTTGGTGTACAGGCAGAGCATCTCAACACAATAAAAGCTATATGTGACAAACCCACAGCTAACATTGTCCTGAATGAGGAAAAATTGAAAGCTTTTCCTCTAAAAATGGGAATAAGACAAGGATGCCCACTCTCGCCATTCCTATGTGATATAGTACTGGAAGTTCTAGTCAGAAAAATTAGGCAAGAGAAAGGAATAAAGGACATCAAAATTGGAAAAGACAAAATCAAACCATCCCTGTTTGCAGATGACATGGTCTTATATATAGAAAAACCAAAAGGCAACACCAAAAAACTCTTAGAGCTGATAAATGAATTCAGAAAAGTTGCTGGACATAAAACCAATATATGAAAGTCACTAGCATTTCTATACAACAACAATGAACTAAAAGAAAAAGAAATCAAGAAAGCAAGCCTATTTACAACAGCTACCAAAAAATAAAACATCTAGGAATAAATTTAACCAAGGAGGTGAAAGATCCCTGCAATGAAAACTACAAAATACCGATGAAAGAAATTAAAGGCACACAAAAAAATGGAAAGACATTCTATGCTCATGGATTGGTAGAATTAATGTTGTGAAAATGTCCATACTGCCCAAAGTGATCTACAGATTCAACACAATCACTATCAAATTACCAATGACATTCTTCACAGAAATAGAAAAAGCAATCCTAACATTGATATAGAGCCAAAAACAAAACAAAACAAAACAAAAAAATCCTTGATTAGACAAAGCAATCCCAAGCAGAGTAAAGCAGGAGGCATTACACTACCTGACTTCAAATTATACAACAAAGCTATAGTAACCTAAACAGCATGGTACTGGCATAAAAGCAGAATAGAAAGTCCAGAAATAAATCAATGTGCTTAGAGTCAATTGATTTTTTATAAAGACTCACTTGAGAAACATACTTTGCAGAAAGGACAGCCTCTTCAATAAATGGTGCTGGGAAAACTGGATATCCATGTGAAAGAGAATGAAACTAGACCCCTATCTCTCACTATATACAAAACTCAGCTCAAAATGGATTAGTGACTTAAATATATGACCTGAAACTATAAAACTTCTAGAAGAAAATGCAGGAGAAACACTCCAGGACATAAGAGTAGGCAATGATTTTATAAATAAGTCCTCAAAAGCATAAGCAACAAAAGTAAAAATAAAGAAGTGGGATTATATCAAACTAAAAAGCTTCTGCACAGCAAAAACCAAACAAACAAAAAACCAAGCAATCGACAGAGCAAAAAGAAAACCTACAGAATGGGAGAAAACATTTGCAAACTATGTGTCCAACAGGGGGCTAATTTCTAACATGTACAAGGAACTCAAACAACTCAATAGTAAAAAACCAAATAACCCAATTAAAACATGAGCAAAGGAGCTTGGTAGACATTTCTCAAAAGAAGACATACAAATGGCCAACGGGTATATGAAAAAATGCTCAACATCACTAATTGTCAGGGAAATGAAAATCAAATACCACATTGAGATAGCATCTCACCCCAGTTAGACTGGCTACTATCAAAAAGCCAGAAAGTAACAAATGTTGGAGAGGATGCAGAGAAAGGGAAACCCTTATCCTTGTTGGTGGGATTGCAAATTAGCACAGCCATTACGGAAAATAGTTTAGAGGTTTCTCAGACAATTAGATAGAACTACCATATGACCCAGCAATACCACTACTGGGTATATTACCCAAAGGAATGGAAAGCATCATGTTGAAGGGATACCTGCACTCCCACGTTCATCATAGTGTTGTTCACAATAGCCAGGAACCAACTGGAATGTCCATTGATAGATGATTAGGTAAAGAAAATGTGGTATATATACACAATGGAATTCTACTCAGCCATAAAAAAGAGTGCAATTCTGCCATTCGCAGCAGCATGCATGAGCTTAGAGAAAATGTTAAGTGAAATAAGCTAGGCACAGAAAGAAAAATACTGCATGTTCTCACTCATATGTAGGAGCTAAAAAAAAGAGAACAAAACAAAACAAGCAAACAAACAAAAATAAATAAACAATAATAATAACAATAAATTTAATTTTTAAAAAATTTCTTTTAAAATTTTAATTTCTCCGTACACATTGTAGTTTATTTTCGTAAGATGAATTGTTAAAAGGTGAGAGAACAATATGGTTGCTAGAGGCTGGAAAGGGGAGGAGAGAGGAGGGATAGTGAACAGATAATTCATGAACTCAAAAGTACAGACAGCAAGGAAAAATAAACCCTATTGGTGTACAGTCAACCCAGAATTCTATAATCAATAATGGTTTACTGCATGAAATCAAATGTCTAGAAGAGAGAAGCTCAAACATGCATATCACAAAGAAATTACTAAGTTCTGTAATGATGAATAGGCTAATTACCCTGAATAGATCAACACTCATTGTATTTAAATACAACTCTGTACCCTATCAACATGTACAATCAATGTGTTTCAATAAAAAAGAATATTATTATATATGTATGCTAATGAATTAAAAATCTTACACGAAATGGTTAAATTTCTAGAAAAAATATAACACGCCAAAATTGGTATAAGGAGAAAGAGACAAATTGAAAGACCAATACATATCAAATAATTTAAAATCATGGTCAAAGACTTCTTTTTTCCTAAACCTCACGTGCCTAGATGGCTAAAGTGAATTTAAAAAAAAAAATTCAAGAAGCATCTTACACAGGGCTGGCTGGTTAGCTCACTTGGTTAGAGCGTGGTCCTGATAACACCAAGGTCCAGGGTTCAGATGCTTGTACCAATCAGCTGCCAAAAATGAAGAAGAGAGCACCTTACACAAGTTGTTTGTTCCAGAAAATAGTGGAAAGAGTAAAAGCTGCCTGATCCCTTTTATGGTGTCATTTTAGCTACAAGACTTGATGAGGACAATATAGAGAAAGATCATAGGCCCATCTCACTTATGAACATATATGCAGAAATCTGAAATAAATTATCAGTTAACTGAATCCAATAGAAAATAAAAATATTTGAGGACCAACCAGAATCTATCCCAGGAAAGGATGGTACATTCATCATGATAGTAAAATGAAGGAGAAAATAATGTGATTTTCTTAATTGATGCAGAAAAGACATTTGGTAAGGTTCAATACCTATTTATGATAAATTTAGCAAGTCAAGAACAGAAGGGAACTTCTTTTAGTTAATGCAAGTTTTCTACCCAACATCGCAGCAATCATAATACATTGCGAAGAGGTTTAAACGAATTCCCTCTAACATGAAGACATTGTTTGAGAGTGTAAACAAAGAGTCATTAGACTGGAGGATTCAGGTACAATTACTACAATAATACCATAACAAAGACACAGGGATTAATAGATCAAATGCTTAGATAAGTGCTGCATGCTGAGATTCTCATTCCTCTTTTGGAGCCTCCCAGAAAGTCTGAAGTCAAATCTTCCCCATTTGGGTAGAAGGCTGTAAGTTTCCATTCCTGGAAATCTGAGCAGCCCAAGAAGAAAAAGCCAAAGAAGCACATATTGAAGATTTGTCAATAAAGAACCCACCCCGATCACCCAGGAGTGAGGCTGCAAGTCAGCAAGCCCCAGATGAAAGTACCAAAGATATATAGGACACAGTGAAAAGTTCTAAACACGTAAATTTGGAGTCCCAGAGGGAAGGGGAGAGAACAGAGAAGAGGCAACATTGAGGAGCCTGTGGCTGAGAATACTGCAAAGCTGACATGATATCAATCCACAGACTTAAGGAGCGCTGTGAACCTCAGACAGAATGAATACAAAGAAAACACAACTAGGGATATCACGCTAAAACTATGGAAAACTAGTGACCAAGAGAAAATCTTAAAGGTAGCTGGGGAGGATGGTGGTGGTGGTGAATTAACAATATCATTCCACAGTTTCTGTTGGAAAATTAACCAGAAGTCTAATTGTTGCTCGTTTGAAGGTAAAGCCTTCTGCCAACCGAATTCTATACCCAGTGAAAACATCCTCAACAATGAACGTGAGAAGATGATGTTTTCAGGCAAACAAAAACTGAGAGAATTTTTTGTTAGAAGAACAATACCAAAAAAAAAAAAAAAAAAAAAAAAAAAAAAAAAATTGAAAATTGAAGGGAGAGGTAAAATTATTCCAAAGGAAAGCACATAAATGTAGGAAGAAATGAAAAGCAGGGTAAGAAATGGTAAATATGTGTGTAAACCTAAATTAGTGGTTCTCAGCTGAAGACAATTTTGCCTCCTGGGGGACACTGACACTGGAGACATTTTTGGTTTTAATACTGGGGGAGAAGGGAGGGATGATGGGCATAGGTCAGAAATGCTGCTAAACATCTTACAATGCCTCAGGCAGCCCCTGCACAAAGAACTATCTAGCTTAATATGTCAATTGTGCCAAGGTTGAGAAACCCTGATCTAAATGAATACTGAATGTATAAAATAACAGAAGTAATATTGTCTAATAGTGTTAAAATAATTTTTAAAAAGTCAATAATAGCACCAAAGGTCAGGGAGAATAAATACAGTTAAAGTGTTTTAAATCCTTTATTTGTCTGAGAAGTGGTACTGTACTAATTTATAATAGACCCTAATAAGTCCAGGTACATGTTGTAATCTCTAGATCAACTATAAAAAGAATAATGAAAGAATGTATAATTCACTAATGGAGGGTAAAAACGGAATAATAAAAAATACTTGGTTAATCCAAAAGTTGGCAAGAAACAAAGGAAAAAGAATAAACAATAGGTAGGTGATAGAGTTTAGATGTGTTGTCCCCACCAAAACTCCTGTGGAAATCTGATCCCCAATGTGGCAGTGTTGGAAACTGATTGAGTCATGGGGGCAGATCCCTCATGAACGGATTAATACTTTCCCTAGGTCGGGGGATTAATGAGTGAGTTCTTGCCCTATTAGTTCCCGCAAGAGCTGGTTGTTTAAAAGACCCTGGCACCTCCCCCCCCTTCCTCTTGCCATGTGATCTGCTTGTACCCACTGGCTGCCTGCCACCTTCCACCATGAGTAGAAGCAGTCTGAAGCCCATGCCAGATACAGCTGTCCCAGAATCATAAGCCAAATAAACCTCTGTTCTTCATAAATTACCCAGTCTCAGGTATTTCTGTTATAGCAACACAAAATGGACTGATACAGTAGGACAAAGAGAAAACAAATAGTAATATGATTAGTAATCTGTAATATTAGTAAAAATAATAGTAATAATAGTAAATACTAATAATAGTAATAGTAATATGATACCCCAAATTAGGGTATACATTAAATACAAACAGACTAAATGTTTTAATTAAAAATCAAGATTGTCATATTACATTGAAAATGCAATGCTGTGCTGCTTAAATAAAATGCAGCTTTAATGTTAGGACACAGAAACATTGAAAATAAAAGTCTAGATGAAAATATCATGCAAACACTAACAAAAAGAGAGCTGCTAAAGCTATATTAATATTAGAAAAAACATACTTTTAAAAAGAGGAATTACTAGAGATAAAGTGAAACATTTGTTGACGGCGAAATGTTTAATACAACAGGAAGACATGACAATCTTAAATTTGTATGCATTAATAACACAGCTTTGAAATATATAAAGCAATAGAAGAAAAGTAAGAAACATATAAAATAATCATAGTCATAAAATTTAAAATACTCTTAGTAACTGAGAAAATAAGCAGACAGAAAAATCAGCAAAATTTTAGATTTGGACAATATGATTAACCAACATAATCTAAATAACATATATAGAATACTTCAAACGACAATTGGAGATAGGCTTACTTTTCAGGTATATTCATATGGAACATTTACCAAAAATGACTATATTCTGAGTCATAAGTCAAGTTTTACTTCAATCTATTAAAAACATGAGGAACATATTCTCTGATTTCAATGGAATTAAGTTAGAAATCAATAACAAAAGATAATTAGAAAAGTCTCTATTGGAAATTAAGCAATGTTCTTCTAAATAACCCTTGGGTTAAAGAAGAAATCACAACAAACATTGGAAAATGTTATGAAATGAGTAACAGTGAATATAAAACTTGTGGAGGTAGCTTAAGTTGTTCCTATAGCTCTGCATGCAGAAGAGACAATTCATATTCTAAATATCTCTCTCATAAAATTTGCAAAAACGATTAAGTTAAACCTAAATAAAATAGAAGGAAGAAAATAAGAAAGATAACATCAAATATTAATTAAGTAGAAAACAGGCATAGCAGAGAAAATAAACCCAGTAAAAACTTAGCTCAATGAAAATAAATAAATAAACTCATTAAACTTTTAGCAAGATTTATCAAGAAAAGTCACAAATTACTATTTATCAACAGTGAAAAAGAGGACATCACTACATATCTTTATGTACTTGTATTAGAAACGTAAGAGGGCATTTTGAACAACTTATACCAGTAAGTTTGCAATTTAGATGAATTGTACAAATTCCTTGAAAAACATAACTTACCAAACATGAAGGACACATGAAGAAATAGAAAATCTGAATAGTCCTCCTGGATTCATTAAAGAAATTGAATTCTTAATTTAAAAACCTTCCAATAGAATGCCAAGACAGATGGCTTAAGCATTGAAATCTTCAAGGATGATACAACACTAAACTTACATAAACTGTTTCAGAGAAGAGAAAAAGGGAACCACTTCCTGACGTATTTTATGAGGCTAGAATAACCTTGATATAGAAATGTCACAAGAGGAAAGGAAAATAACAAGACAATATCACTCATGGATACTGATTAAAAGTCCCAAATTATTAGCAATTCAAATTTAACAATATAATAATCATAATTAAATTGGATTGATTCCAGGAATTCAAGCTTGGTTGAATATATGAAAATCAACTGATGTCATTCACAACATTAACAGAAAAAAAAATCAGAAAAATATCAAATGGTTATCTTAATGAAAGTGAAAACGAGGAGTATTGAGTTAAAATCATAGTTAAAGAACTCACAGCATATTAGGAATACAAGAGAATGTGAGAGGACAGGTCCTCGGATGACCTTGGCTTACTCAGCTCTTTCCCCTCTTACTTGCATTTTGGGGCATAAAGTTCCAAGGATGCAACATCTTTTTTTTGTTGTTTTTTAATTCTCCTATATTTTATTGCATATTACGTATGATTAAAATCTGACATAATTTTTAAATAAATGCAAATATTAGTAGCATTAGTCAGAATCAATTTAGTTAATGTTTAACTCTAAGCATAAAAACATAAATTAAATTACTATGTTTTGTATATATGCGTACATATATTAAAGCTTCTGTAATATGCTGTCTTTTATATCTAGGTTCTGCTTTTTGATTTTTTTAATAGTTGGGCTTTGTATTTTGTCCCTTTTTTTTATTAGATAAAGTCTTGGAAGATAAAGAATGGATTAATCATGCTGCTTGCTAAATGTTTCTTTAGCTGTCATTTTTTAAAAATTTGAATTCATAATTTATTGTTTACACATAAATACCAGATAATGCTTGCAGCCTAATACATATTTTATTTACATTTTAAAAAATTTTTGTTGGTGGAAAATTTTTTTAAATTAAAAAGTTTTAAAAGGTTTTTTTTTTGGCCACAAAACAAGTCAATACATTTAAAAATATTAAGATCATAGAAAATGTGTGTTCTGACCACAATAATAGAAGGAAATTTAGAAAATTCACAAATGTGTGGAAATTAAACAACACTCCCTTAAATAAACAGTGGGTAAAAAGACAAATCACAGCGAAATTAGGGAATTTTTGAGATAAAAATCAAAGTGCAACATATCAAAATTTATAGGATGCAGGGCTCATGCAGTGCTTAGAAGATTAATATTTGTAAACACCTATATTAAAAATAAGAAAAATCTCAAATCAGTAATGTAAACTTCTACCTTAATAAAATAGAAAAAGATGAGCAAACTAAACCAAAAGCAAATATAAGTAGGAAATAACACAGATTACAACAGAATATATGAAACAGGGAATTAAAAAAACAATAGAGAAAATCAACAAAACCAAAGGTTGATTCTTTAAAAAGACCAACAAAATTTGCAGACCTTTATCTAGGTTGACCAAGAGAAAAAGAGAGAAGACTGAAATTGCTAAAATCAGAAATAAAGCAGGGGCATTATTACATTGTCATTATGGGTTTTTGTGGTGGTAAAATTTAGTTTATTTCTCTTTTTCATTTGCTTTTTTGTTCTACCAGTAGGTTTTGTTCTTTCTTGCATATTTGTGGGAATGATTATTGTTTTTCAGATTCCAGATGCAGGACTTCCTTGAGAATTTCTTGTAGGGCTAATTACATGGTGGTGAACTCCCACAGCTTTTGTCTGTCTGGAAAATACATTACTTTTCTGTCATTTCTGAAGGACAGCCTTCCTGGGCATAGTATTCTTGGCTGGAGATTTTTTTCTTTTAGTATTTTGAATATATCATCCCATTTTCTTCTGGCCTGTAGAGTTTCTGTTGAAAAGTCTGCTGTTATTCTGTTACGGGCTCCCTTATAGGTGACTTGATGCTTTTCTCTTGCTTCTTTTAAGCTTCTCTCTTTTTCTTTGACTGTTACCAGTTTGATTATACTGTGTCTCGGAGAGGATCTTTTAGGGTTGAATCTGTTTGGGGATCTTTGAACCTCCTGGATCTGAAGGTCCATGTCTCTACCTATACGTGGGAAGTTTTCAATTATTATTTTGTTGAATTGGTTTTCCATGCCTTTTCCTTTCCTCTCCCCTTCTGGAGCACCTATGATTTGAATGTGTGTGTGCTTATGGTTGTCTGCTAGCTCTCTTAGATTTTCTTCATTTTAAAAAATTCTTTTTTCCTTATTTTTGTTCACCTGGGTCATTTAGATAAAGACTATCTTCAAGATCAGAAATTCTTTCATCTGCTTGTTCCAGCCTGCCACTTAAGCTCTTGGTTGCGTTTTTTATTTCACTGAATGAATCTTTCAGTTCCATGAGTACTGCTACATTCTTTTTCAAAATATTAATCTCTTTGTAAATTTCATCCTTCATATCCCGGATTTTTTTTTCATTTCATTATGTCGTCTAACTGAGTCTTCTTGTATCTCAGTGAGTTTCCTTGAGACTGTTGCTCGGAATTCCTTTTCAGTCATTTCAAGGGTTTCTTGCTCAATAGGCTCTGGTTTTGTGAGTTACTGTATTCTTTTGGTGGTGTCATATTTTCTTGGGTTTTCATATTTCTAGTATTTCTATGTTGATGTCAGGTCCTCTGGTAGAGCAGTTGCTTTTTCTATTACTCTGGAGTGGGCTTTCAGGAGAGATATGTCCTCTTCTTTTTCCGGTTTCCACTGGCGATTCTCCTTGTGTCAATGTAGCCTAGTGTCTAGTGAGCCACCTGCACTGTGGCTGTGGAGGGCCACCTGCTTGGAAGTGGTCTTTTTAGTGTACTCATTTGCCTGCTTCTAGGAGGGGGGTGATGTCCTCAGCTTCTGCCTAGGACCTTGGGCATGCTCTGTTGCCTGCTTTTGGGTGGAGAAAGTTGCCCTTGGCTCCTGTCCAGGACACTGATCATGCTCTCTTGCCTGCTTCTGGAGAATGCAACATCTTGAAATAAGGAGGAAATGTCCAGCACAATCTGGGTTATATCCTCATTCCTCCTAGAACAAGATGTTCTGCAATGCTTGCACTCAGTGAACCAAAACGTGCCCAGGTTATATAAACCCAGGACATATAAAAACCCAGGGTGGAGTACTTTTGGGGTCTCTTAGCTGTGCTGCAACCTGGAGAGTGCACAGATAAGACTCCATGCACCTTGGGTGGCTTTCCTGAGCCTTCGGAGGACTGGCTTTCCATGGATCCCAAGGCTTCTGTCTATCCTTGCTGTCTATCTGTGAGTTATAAATCTGCTTCATCTGACTTGTGTGAGTGCTCTGTCTCATGGAGCTCATGCAATTGTTAGGGAACCTTTGTGGAGAACTTTCCTAATCTAATAATATGTATTTGCATAAGCCCTACAGAAAGTATCACAGCTAATGATGGATTGTTAAAAGCTTTCTTTCTGTGATTGGGGAAGAAAAGACGTCTGCCGGCACCACATTTATTCAGAATCTTACTGGTGGTTCTGGCCAGTGCAAACTGAGAAGAAAAAACCAAACAAGCTTATGAATGTTGGGAAGGTAGAAAGAAAAAAAGAAGAAATAAAATAGATGACTTGTTTGGTACATAGAAAAGTTAAAGCAATCTACAGATAATTAGGATTAATAAATGGGCTTAGCAAGCTGCAGAATACAATGGCAACATGGCAAAATCAGTTTAATAACTATATATTAGCAATAACTAGAAAATGAAAAATTAAAAACAATTCTATTTTCTATTGCATTAAAAATGAAATATTTAGGAATAAATACAGATGTGCAAGAGATCTACACAGAGAACTGCACAACATTACTGAAAGATATCAATGGATCGAAATACCTAATATTATAAAGATGCTAATTCTTCCTAAACTTATCTATAGAATCAATGCAATCCTAGTAAAAATCAGCAGGGTTTTTTTAGGCATGTGTGTGGAAATTTGTATGTTGCTTCTGAAATTCATATGGAAATGCAAAGGGTCAAGAATAGCCAAGACAATCAGGAAGAACAAAGTTGATGGATTTACTTACTCACTGTGCTTTATTGTAAGACAATATGGAAGAGATGTAAGATAGACCACTGCAACCAATGGTCCAGAAACAGACCCACACACAATTAGTCTCTTGATTTTACGGCAAAAGTGCCACTAGAGTGCAGTAGGGAAAGGATGTTCCTTTCCAACAAATGATTCTAGGTTAATTGAAACCAAAAGGAAAAAAAGGTCCTTGTCTCCTACCTACATCATACACAAAAACAAATTCCAGTGGATTGTACATCTAAATATGAAAGGTAAAACAAATCTAGAATGTATCATAGCAGAAAATCTTCATGACTTTTTAAATAGATTCAGTAATCACATATCATAACAGAAAAGAGTGAAAAGTCTAGTCACAGAGTAGAAGAAGATATTTGTAATATATAGTCAGCCCTCTGTTCCATGGCATGGATTTAACCAACTGAAGAATGAAAATATTTGAAAAACAAACACAAAAAGCAATGCAACAATTAAAAATAATAAAAATTAAAGAAACAACACAATATAACTATTTACATATTTATACAGCATACTGTAACAAATATTTATAATATTTATATTGTATTAGGTGTTATATGTAATCCAGACATGATTTAATGTATATGGGAGGACGTACATAGGTTATAAGCAAATACTATGCCATTTTATATAAGGGACTTGAGCATCTGAGGATTTTGGTATTTGTGAGGGTGAGGGTGGGGTCCTGGAACCAATCCCCTGCAGATACCAAGGGACAACTATATATGTATGTACCAGACAAAAAGACTGCCACTTTGAATATGTAAAAAAAAAAAAAAAAATCCTACAAAGCAGTTAGAAAAAGATAGACCACACAATTTGAAAATGGATAAAAGGCTTTTAAAGACAAGAAGAGCTGCTCAACTTAATTAGCCAGCAGGGAAATGCAAACTAAAACCTTCATAAGTTACCACAACATTCCCACCAGAATGTCTACAAGTTAAAAAAGGAAAAAGAAAATACCAAGTATTGCTGAGGATGCAGAGCAATTGGAACTGTCATATACTAATGATGGGAATGTAAATTGGTACAACCACTTTTGAAATCTGTATTAATATCTACCATAGAAGAGCATATCCACACCTTATGACCTAACAGTTCCACTTCTACATCTCCAATAAAAATGTGTGCCCATGTGCTCAAAAGGCTTGTTCAAGAATGCTTTTAGCAGCATTATTCAAATATTTCAAACTGGAAACAAATCAAAAATCTATCAACAATAAAATGAATAAATAAATTTGGCATAATCATACAGTGGAATTCAGCAATAAAAATACAATAAATATAAAATAAAAATAAAATATAATGGAATACAGCAATAAAAATGAAGGAACTACTGGAACTATTTCTACATGCAAAAACTTGGATGAATATCCCCGACCAATGTTGAGCAAGAGAAGCCAGACATAAAAGAATGTATACTGTATGTTTCCATTTATATAAGATTCAAAAGCAGACAAAACTAATCTATTGTGATAAGGGGTACAATAGTGATTATCCTTGTGGGGGGCTAAATATGAGGGGGGCATGAGGGAAATTTCTTGGTTTTGATAATGCACTATTTCTTCACTTGGGTGATACTTAGGCAAGTGTATTTAATTTTTAAAAATTCATTGAACTATACACAATTTGTGCATTTTTCTATATGATGTTCTTTTTAATAAAAAGTTTCCTTAAAAAAGAATATTTGGAAAATTTTAAACATTAAAAACATGATAGCAGAAATAAAAACCTTAATGGAAGGCTTGGAAAATAAAGTTGAGGAAATATCTTAGAACTAGAACAAGGAAATGGAAAATAGTAGAACAGAAAATTAGAGGAGCAGGTCAGAGACTCAACATCCAAATAATGCAATTTTAGAAACAAAGGGAAGGAAAAAGTAATTAAATAATTTAAAAAATCCAAAACCTAAAACTGAAGGAGTTACTCTATTAAATGTTCCCATCAATTATGAGCCCGATGGAATTTTATCACAGTGAAAGAAAAGCTCCTAGAGAGTTAAAAACACATCTCATACAAATGATTGGAGATCAAAATGGTTTAAAAAGCAAACATCAGAAGCATAATGACAATGGAATGCTTTTGGAATATTAGAGAAAAGTGATTTCCAACCTAAAACTCTTTATTTTTATTTATTTATTTATTTTCCTTTCTGTCTTTTTTTACTGACTGGTAACAGGATCGCAACCCTCGGTGTCGCACCCGTACCGGGGACCGGCAACGGGATCGCAACCCTCGGTGTTGCGCCCGCACTGCGCTCAGCCAGTGAGCGGCCGGTCTGTATGTGGGATCCGAACCCTCGGCGGGAGCGCCGCCACGCTCCCAAGCGGCGCACTCTCCAGTGCGCCACCGGGCCGGCCCCTAAAACTCTTTATAACTGCAAAACTACTAAATAAGTGCAAAGGTAGAAATATGTTAGTAGTTGTTATACTGTATTGTCTCTTTAATTTGTCTTATTTTTTATTGTTGCATTGCTTTTTGTGTTTGTTTTCCAAATATTTTTATTCCTTAGTTGGTTAAATCCATGATATGGAACCCGAGGACACAGAGGGCTGACTGTGCATTACAAATATCTTCTTCCACTCTGTGACTTGACTTTTCACTCTTTTCTATTATAGTATGTGATTACTGAGTCTGTTTAAGAAATGTTCAGATACCAGTAACACAATATGTAAAGACATAAAGGAAATTTAACTTCCATAAAACTTTTCTCAAAAAACTGCTCTACCAAAGTTAAGGAATAAACCAAGAAAGAGGAAGGCAGAGAATACTGAAAACAAGGGAGTCCATCTTAAGATGAAGTTTCCAGAAGCCTGGAAAAGAAAGATCGCAGGATGATGGTGGTGCACCAAACACAAGAGCAACCAGTATAGACAGTGTACGATGACTCAAGAGGCAACTTGGCAACAGAAACATCAAGATATTCATTGCTGTTGTATAATTTTCTTTTACATGAAGACAGAACATCTAGGTGAGCCTGGCCCAGATTTTTATATGCCCTTGGTTCTTGTTGACCATGTGCTGAGGAAGTTCCTGCTCTCTAGTCCATGCGCTGTGGCATGGATTGGCTGAGAGCACTCATTTCACCTTGCAGAAGTCTTCTGCTTGGATCAGCTCCTGAAAAACCAAGGTAGGGCACGGTGAGTTCAGAAAGAGAAAATACAGAGAGAAAATGCAGAGCCACTGTCCGTATTTTAGTGAAGCATCCAGGACTGGTCCCATTGAAGTCCTTCCAGATGCCCTAATTGTGCCAAGCTGCAAGTTTTCCAGGTTCTCAAAGTTTTGCCCTCTGATTTCTCCAAAAGGGGCTCTTGTAAACTGCTTGGATAGCTGATTACAAACTATATCCCAGAGAATTGCTTCAGTTCATTTTCTCTAAAGCCTTCATCTAACGGTGGAAATACACAGAGAAACTTGTACTTCCTACCCAGTTTAAAAAAATGTGGCAGTGTATTGCTTAGAAATACACACGTAGGTGTGAGATACATTTAAATAAAAAATCAAAACAGAAAATTATTAATACTGAAGTTGTGATGCTGTTTGTCTCTGGCAAGAGATAAGAGAGGGAGAAAAGTAAGATATGGGAGTGGGGCACAGTTATTTCTATTTCTTAACCAGGGTGATAGGTACATGGATATTTAATTTATTATTATTCTTTAAGCAGTGATTTTAAACTTTCTACTTATACTATATATTTCATAACAAAATATTATTTTTAAAAAAGAGATCTGTCAATGCCTGCTATCCCAAAAAGGATGACAACCAGACATCATTGCTTCTTGGTGGAAATTCCCACCTCTACTATAAAATAGTTTTACTGAAACATCAAAAATTTAAAAAACAGCTTGAATTTGATTAACTCGTGTATTCAACTACAGTGTTTTTCAGGAAATACAGAGGACTGAAGAACATGATAGACTACACAGTGGAGATGGACTCCACAAAATGCAGATTATGTGAAGCCATATGGATTGACCTACTTTCTTCAACACATTAATTACAAAGAAAAAAAAAGATGAAAATGGAGAACCTGTGGTATGAAACAGACCTAAGATACATAACAATCAAATGCAGTGTGTGGGCTTTATTTGCTTCCTTATTTGAAGAAACAAACTAAAAAATTAGGACATTTATGAAACTAGAAATTTGTACAACAAATAGTTACTGGATGAAATTAAGGAATAATTGATTTTTTTGTGAGTGATAGGTTAAATGTGAAGGTCAGGTTCTGAGTTCAATTTATTTCAATTTTTGTTTTTTTTGTTTGTTTGTTTNTGATAGGTTAAATGTGAAGGTCAGGTTCTGAGTTCAATTTATTTCAATTTTTGTTTTTTTTGTTTGTTTGTTTGTTTTTTTTTCCTTTTTGTCTTTTTTCGTGACCGGCAATGGGATCGCAACCCTCGGTGT
>NW_007728891.1:94104-95340 GCF_000696425.1 Galeopterus variegatus
GTTTGTTTGTTTGTTTGTTTTTTTTTCCTTTTTGTCTTTTTTCGTGACCGGCAATGGGATCGCAACCCTCGGTGTCGCACCCACACCGCACTCAACCAGTGAGCAGACTGGTCTCTATATGTGATCCGAACCCTCGGTGGGAGCACCGCCACGCTCCCAAGCACCGCACTCTACCGAGTGTGCCACTGGGCCGGCCCCAATTTTTGTTTTTAATATCTCCAAAAAAGATACCTCACAGTTACTTATTTATTTTTATTTTATTGAAACATAATTGATTATATATATCTATGGGATTCAGCGTTGAATGTCAACACCCGTGTGCAATATGTGATGCTCAAATCAGGATGATTAGTAATATTCAACATGACGTGATGTAAACTCACAAAGTTTTCTACATCCAAACGGAACAAGTACATCAATAGCTGGGGTAAGTCATAAAACACATTTTCAGTCACATCCTCCAGTTTTCAAAAATGTTTATTGGAAGCTGGCTAGTAAACTTTATCTACCTTGACACCAGTCTTGCAAAATGATTGGAAAGTGTTGCCTTTTTATATTTTGGATAATCTGCTCAGAACGAAGAAAAATTCTGTTTAGATTTTATAACAAGTTAAAAATTCTGTTTGTGAGGGTACAATTATGGGAGCTTTGGGTCATAAATATATTTGTCTGACAATGGAAACATTTCTAAAAACACACTTTTCGAAAAACCTCATTGTAGCATGTGTTTCTTTTTAAAAGCAGCTACTTTTTTATTCCTTAGTAAGTGAAGGGAACTTGCCTTCTTTTTTACCCTCAAGTAACACTGTGTTTGTTTGTTTATTTGGAAAATATGTGTGAGGTCGCATACTAGTGACAGCTACTTGTCATCACAGAAAAGTCCAGAAATCTGGAACCCTTCTTGTTTCCCTATTCTTTTAAATACGCTGTCACTTTGTGTGGTCCTAAGTATTTGTATGGTCATTCCCACACTCATTACAAAATGTGGTAAAAGTTCAATCATGTTTTGCAAGTCTTGTTTTTATAAATTTAACCCCGTAGGTGACACATTATTGTATGCTGTTTTTTTTTTCTTCAACATCTTGCTGCACTACTTGCTAAGAATGATGCAGTAAATGCATTTTATGTGTTATGCTTCCTTTAACTTTATTGTAATTCTTTTTTTTTTTTTTGTCTTTTTCATGACTGGCAACAGATCGCAACCCTCAGTGTCGCGCCCGTACCGGACTGGGACCG
>NW_007728891.1:96811-98881 GCF_000696425.1 Galeopterus variegatus
GGAAAAAGAAAGTTCAGTCCTACCATTTTTTCCTCCTTTGTGCTTGTGATATCAGGATAATCTCAAATCCATGATTTCTTGGCTAGAATATTTAAAGCCACTTTCTCAAACTGGAAGAGTTAACTTAAAGTTAGATTTATATAATCTGTACATTCATTTAATGGAGCTTACAAAAGTGCCTTTTATTACAACAGCTGAAAAGCCTCCAAGTGGGTGTGCCACTCCGAACAGTTTGGAGTGATGGAATTCCCGCATTCCCTTGGGGATATTTCAGATACCAGTAACACAAGACTTTGACACAGAGACCCAGGAAGGGCACCAGTGTCAGTATAATATATTTCAGTAAAGCTTAATCACTTTGCCACTTTTATATAAAAACTTACAAATGAAAGTCCTAATATTTTCTTTTTTACCCAACATATTGTCACACATGCCTTTGGAGACCCTGGCTTAANCCTAATATTTTCTTTTTTACCCAACATATTGTCACACATGCCTTTGGAGACCCTGGCTTAAGGTTCTGTGTGTATGTCTGTGTAGCAAAAGAAGTTAATCAATATTTATAGACCACCTTCTAATACCAAGCACTGTGTTATATGAGATCCTTAATAATATAACAGCAGCTCACATCTACTGAGTATTTATAATGGGTGCCACCAGACTAAGCCCTATGCACTTCACTCTTGTTAGAGTATTCTGCAGCAACCCTATGGGTTAGGTATCATTACTTACCTTTTATGTAAGTGATAAGGGCTAGGTATTTCCTCTGTTCATCCAGAGACCTGCTGTTGCAGAGCATGGCCTTTTAATACCCAGAAACATGCATGCTTGCTCACTCCTCTCTCAGAACCCAACCTCGACATCTTTGCTTTTGATGCTTCCGATTTTTAGCTATTATAATTCTTTTGGTTTTTAACTAATACCTTTTAAGAATAATGGGTATTCATGTATAATATTAAATATCTCACCTAATACCTGTGTCTGAGATTGGTCACCTCAAGGCTATGTCATTAGTGTCCAGTAGAGTAGAGTGTCTGGCAGACTAGTCATGCAAATCTTTGTTGAATGAATNTTAGTGTCCAGTAGAGTAGAGTGTCTGGCAGACTAGTCATGCAAATCTTTGTTGAATGAATTGAAAGTTTTACTTCTGGAGGACAGTAAATGTAAAAGCCTGTCAAAAATATATGATAAATTTTGTCTTTTACTGTGTCTTTTTTGTAAACATCCTTTAAAACTTTTTCTCAATTAAAAAAATCTTTATATAACCTTTAAAATGATAGTATCCTTCTTATATTTGACTAATTTTACATCCTGTTGTCTTGAGGGAGGCTTCCCTTTATAACTGTGTACTTCCCTAATAGGTGATTACAATACCAGCTGAAGCACCATGCTTTGCATCCTGGAAAAATCAAATCTCAGCTTTAGGCCATATATTAATTGTATAGACATGAGCAAATGGTTAACTATTAAGAATCCTGGATATTTTCCTAAGGATATCTTTATTTAGGATTTTAAATGGATTTTTGATTGTGTTTATCAGCGGCTTTGCAAAAACATCCTCAACCTTTTCTGAACTGGAGTTCAGCTTTTTTTTTTTTCCCCTTACCCTAAAATGAAGCATCATTGGCTCATTCCTAGAGTTTTTTGACATATCAGCCTGAGAGGCTGTTAATTTCAGCAATGTTGCATGATATTTTTACCAAATTGGAGTTGGCTTAACTGATTAAAACTCGTTAAAAAAGTTTTATGTAAGGGCCAGCCCATGGCTCACTTGGGAGAGTGTGGTGCTGATAACACCAAGGCCACGGGTTCGGATCCCTATATAGGGATGGCCGGTTAGCTCACTCAGTAGAGCGTGGTGTTGACAACACCAAGTCAAGGGTTAAGATCCCCTTACCAGTAATCTTAAAAAAAAAAAAAAGTTTTATGTATAGTAAAAGTTTTTAAGGGGTTCCTTTTAAAATGAGCTGAGACCTCAACTATTACTTTGGGGCACATACATTCTCTTGTTCCTTAAACTTTCCATGTTTGCATGATGTTTTCTGGACAAGATCCTGGGTGAAGCTATCC
>NW_007728891.1:99635-121310 GCF_000696425.1 Galeopterus variegatus
TTCCTTAAACTTTCCATGTTTGCATGATGTTTTCTGGACAAGATCCTGGGTGAAGCTATCCTGTGAATTGCAAAGGGCTCCATTTCACAACCCTCTGTCTACAGCACCTATTTGTTTGTAATTTAAATGGATCCCTAGGTAGATTTTTCCCTCAGCTGGCCTAGATTTATACTACATATGAGCTGTAACTAAATCTAAAACTGTGAATGATCTAATAATAAGCAGAAAACATGTTTTTGGTGCAGCATCTTCAGGAATGGAGAAATATCCATGTAACATGGGAACGAATGTGTTAAAATCAGTCCGACTGGATTAAGGGTCCCCTGGCCAGAGAGCTCTGCCAGGAGAATCTTTCCTTTGTCTCAGCATGCCCCCAGCTGGCAGACGGGGCTCACAAGGCTCACAATTTGCTTTCAAATAACTTGGCCTGGCTGCAGGATCTGGTGTTTAAAAGGAGAGAGGTACATGGAGATTTTTCCAGCCTGCAACACTCTGGGCAAATAATGATCTTTGTGGGGTGATCTTTGGCTGTTGCAACACGTGAGGATTAACTATTCAAATAAAGTTCCTTCTCTGTATGAGAACAAGCAATTCATTCAAGCACAGTTTATCTGCTCCAGGCCGTGGGCTTTTGCATTTTTGCACTAGCATTTTCCCACTCTCTTCATCCCTCCCCAAACCTCTGGGGTGACAGAAGAGGGCACATAATTATGGTGAGGGTCCCACTGGCTGCTCTTTCATATCTGAATGGTTTAGTCAGTGGGCCTATCATGAGCTGGGGATAGGGAGGGAGTTAAGCTGGGGAGATCTTAACTCCAAGCTTAGGGAATGGAGCAGATGCTGTCAGTACCCTGCCTTCACTCCCTTAGCCTGCCCCAGAGGTGGCCTGCAGACAGTTCCCTCATCCATTAAGCTTCCTGCATTTGTCTGTCTGAGTGTGTTGTCTGTGGTACTGTGCTCACACATGGGATAGACCAGAAGTTCCAGGGATTTAACACTAGGAGTGACCCTCAATCAATGAGGGGTGGGAATTAGTGGGGAAACGTCCCCGGGTCTTTGCCTCTCAGAGAGACAACTACCCACAGCCTCTCAGAGGGTCGCAGGGAATAGAGTCCTGGGTGTCTGCTGCAGTAAAACACTTGCTAATGTGTATCACATTCCCTCCTGCCTGCCTTCTGCACTTCCCCAGAGGGTTTCCTGGGACCAGCTCCCAAACAAACCACCTGCACTCAAAGCCTTATCTCAGGCTCTGCTTTCAGGGGAACCCAAAGCCAGGCCTCCTGTATCACTGGCTGAAGATGCCAAGGGCAGACCAGAGGAGCATGGATGGGCAAGGAAGCCAGCCTTGTCTGCATCATCCACCCCAGTGCTCGGGGATGATTACAAATTCCCTCTTCATTTTTACTCAGTTCTTGTCTCTTGGAGACAACCAGCACAGTCACAGCAGAACAATCTCCAGCAGATTCCTGAGTGCATGCACAGGGTGCCCACTCAGGAGGGTGACCAGTGGAGGACAAAACCCAGCTCTGCCTGGCTCCATCCACCAAACTCTGAGCCAAGGCATGAGGCTGGGTCAACAGAGAAGGAGATCTTTTTGCTAACTGGTCCATCCAGAGAGGGTGCTGGTCATTTCCCTATAGGGGAGACTTTTCTGATTTGCTCAAAGATTCTTTAAGTCTAGCAGCCTTGGCCAATGGAGGGTCACCAATTGGGTTGCCAATGTAGCCTCTTTGGTTCCTGTCTTCTTGAGAAAGATGCCATGTGCCGGCCAGGGTGATGTCTCAAGGTAACCTGAGATGCTTTTCTTGGAGGACTCTGCCTCCCAGAGATTGCCACCTCCAGGGTAATGAAAAACTTTGTGGGAATAAGGCCACTTCTCACCTTCACAACATAAAAATAGTTGTAGTACAGTACAGGTGTGTGTTTGATTTTTATAAAATTAATTTGTATAAACTCATCTTCATGTGTTATTAAAAATAAATGTGTATAAACTATTGTGCAGTTTCTACTAAAACAAAACATATACATGCCAGCAATTTCACTCCCAGGCATAGATTCAAGAGAAATGATGGGATGTAGCTACAAAAAGGCATGTTAAGACTTGTACTTCTCTACTTCAAAACTTACTATTAAGCAACAATAGTCAAAACAGTGTAGTACTGGTATAATGACAGACATCTAGACCAATGGAATAGAATTGAGAGTCCAGATACGAAATCATGTCTCTATGGTCAACTTACTTTCAACAAGGGTGCCAAGACCACTCAATGGGGAAGTGCTCTAGACCAATGGAATAGAATTGAGAGTCCAGATACGAAATCATGTCTCTATGGTCAACTTAATTTCAACAAGGGTGCCAAGACCACTCAATGGGGAAGTGCAGTCTTTTCAACACATGATGCAGGGACCATTGGATAACCATGCACAAAAGATTGAACTTGGACCTTACCTCACACCATATACAAAAATTAACTCACAATAGATCAAAGACTTAAATGTCAGAGGTATAACTAGAAAACTCTTAGAAGAAGGGGCCGGCCTGGTGGCGCACTGCTACAGTGCGCCGCTTGGGAGTGCGGTGGCGCTCCCGCCGAGGGTTCGGATCCCACATACAGACTGGTTCCCACGCACTGGCTGAGCGAGGTGCGGGTGCAACGCTGAGGGTTGCGATCCCGTTGCCTGTCCCGGTCCGGTACGGGCGTGACACTGAGGGTTGCGATCCGTTGCCGGACACGAAAAAAGACAAAAAAAAAAAAAAAAAAGAGAACTCTTAGAAGAAAACATAAGGGTAAATCTTCATGACCTCAGATTTTGCTACAGATTTTTAGATATGACAACGAATACACAACAACAAAAGAAAAAATAGATAAGTTGAACTTCATTAAAATTAAAAAATTTTGTGCCTCAAAGAGCACTGAAGAAAGTGAAAAGACATCCCACAGAATAGAAGCAAATTTATTGGAAATCATATATGTAGGAGTTTGTATCTAGAATACATAAAGAACTCATACAACTCAATAATAAAAAGGCAAACAGTCCAAATAGAAAATGGGCAAAGGATCTTCATAAACATTTCTCTAAAGAAGATGTGTGAATGGCCAACAAGCACATGAAAACATACTTGACATCATTGCTATCAGGAAAACATGAATCAAAACCACAGTGAGATACTACTTCACACCTACTATGATGACTAGAATAAAAAAAGCAAACAATACCAAGTGTTGGTGAGGAAGTGGAGAAATTGGAATCCACTGGTAGAAATGGAAAATAAGGCCTCCACTTTGGAAGGCAGTCTGGAAGTTCCTGGAAAAAGTTAACACAGAATTACCAAATGACCATCAATTCTGCTTCTAGCTAGACAGAATAAATGAGAAATGAAGACTGGTACACAAATGTTCATAGCAGCATTATTTATAATGGTCAAAAAGTAGAAACAACCCAAATGTCCATCAACTGATGAATGGCTAAACAAAATGTGGTACATCCATACAACAGAATATTATTTGACTTCTCTAAGCAGATGGCACACCTCCAGGGTCCCCCTCGAACCCCCTTGGCCTGGCCCCCCACCCCCCATTCTCTGCCCACCACAGGATGAAGCACCTGTGGCCGTGCTGGTGCAGGACTCACTGGAAGCAAAGAGAGTGAACACTTCACAGGGCGACTCTCGCCCAGTGAGACCTGGAGCTAGTCAACAAGAACAGCTCTCTCCTGTTCCTCAGGTGGGCAATTCTGAGGCTGTCTACACAGCTCATCAGAGGGTCCCAACCAGGCCTGGGCCCAGATGGTCACAGTAGGGATTGGCTCATTGGCTGTCCCTGGGTTAGCTTTCCCTCTTTCCTGGTTTCATTCTCCTCCAGGTCCCTCTCCTGTTCCTGTGATCACTTCCAAAACTCACTGCCCACACACAAGCACTCGTCTCAGCCTGTTGTGGGGCAACCACATATGCCAAGGCACCGTGTGTGCATGTGTGTGTGTGTGCATGAGAGAAAAAAGAAGTAAATCTATAAATAAATAAAAGTACAAAGTAAGGTAAAGGGGCCATGCTGTCCACATGATTCTACAGCCTGAATTTGCTCTTTCTACGTCAGCAGATATACTCATATATCTATATCCTGGTTTCTATAATCTGGGTAGTACTTTTTGTAATATGTACAATGCCTAACTTATTAGGTAGTTTCTAGGTTTTTGCTGTCTCATACAGGAGTCCACCACTGAATGAAAATCAGCTGGATAATTTCTAAACTATTTTCTAGTAGGAACTAACCAGCCTATGAAGAATAGGCCTCAAAAATTCCACTTTGTTAGCTGGAAACGTCATTTCTACCTCACTAGTCAATGCTGTGCAAAGCTATGGTCCTTGCCTGGGGCTTAGCTTCAGCCCCAGGGGGATCCCTGCAGTGTGAATAACACCGTGGAGTTTATATCCCTTGAGGCACATGTGATCCCTGTAACATATAGTCACTGGACTCTGGCTGTCCATGGGATGGAGTCATAACCCCCTGGTGCAGTAGCTTCCCTTTTGGCCAAGGGCAATTCTTCAGAGAAGGAGGTGGCTGAGAGTTGTTAGCAGCAGCTGGGAGATGATGCATGGCCTGCTGAAGGAGGTCTGGGGGGCACCCGCAGTGTGCACTATAGCTCCTGCATAGAGTATTACCTTACTGAGGATTATAGTACATTCTCTTCATGGTAGATGTGGATGACCAATTGTCAATCCACATCAGTGGGGCTCCCTTGCCAGTTCAATTTCCAAATAGTCTAATGAAGATGTATTAGAATCAATTTCAATTAAGTGACAGCAAAATCAGCACAAGACATAATGTACCATAAGGCATATCATAGTAACTAACAGTCCTTAATGGGCTACAGTCTCTCAAACCTCCATAAAAACCAGTTCCCAAACTCACTCGAGTTCCCTGGGGACTCCCTTACCACACCAGGAATTCAGGCCCCTATTCCGGCATCCATCCCCCTCCTCCTTCATTCCCCTCTGCTCACTGCTGCCCTCTAGTGTGCCCTCGGGTGGGCATCAATATAATTGCCCCACGGGCCATGTGGGAAGCTCTCAGGGTGTCTCTAACCTGGTACTCTGAGCTCTTCTGGGACCTCTGGGGAATAGCAAAGAAAGCCTTTCTCTGCTTATTTTTAAAATTAAAATTTAATTTTTTTTTACCTCTGGGCATCCCTGGGGTCTCTGCTGCTTTCCTCTGGGTAACCTCTCTCTCCCGTCTCAGTTTATCTCCCACACCATGCATTGGAGTTCATTTGCACCTTGGAAAGTGAGCTTGAGGAGGGACTTTTCATAGCAGTCTGTTCTCACTTATCCTAGCTGAGGAGCAGCAGCTAATGAGGGAAACAACTGCAAATCCTCCTGACTCCACTTCTGCTTGCCTTGCTGAGATAGCTGCATGTTGGGAGGATCCGTGGTGCTGACCTCACTATCTTGTATGAGGCCTCAGGGAGCTGACATATGGAAGGTGCCCATAACAGTGTCCTGGTTTGCAGTAGGGAGGTAATAAACGTGTGCTGTCATTGGGGTAAGGTCTCCCAACCACTGTGCCTTCCTGCCTGTCATCAAGTTTCATGGCAAAAATAGATGCCCTCCCCCCAATTTTCCTTTGTTTATATTGAATTAAAAGTGTTTGACTTGACAAGGGCAGCCTGATGAGAGCTGGAATCAGTCTGTCTTGGTGCTGACACAGCCAGGAAATAGGAAGCAGGGAGAAAATAGCTGAGCTTAATGCAAGCAGTATGGGTTTTAGAGCTGGATAGAACTGGGTTAGAATTCTGGCTAACTCACTGGAGTCTCAAGTTATCTCATTGGTAAATGGGAAAGCAATACATTCACCATAGGGTCATTATGGGGTTTAAATGAGGAAGTAGAGCCTAGCGTTCGAGAGTGTTCAAGAGCCAGACTGTCTGGCATCGAATCCCAGTTTTCCACCACCTATCAGTTGTATAACTGCGGGCAAGTTACTTAACCTCTCTGTGCCTCCGTTTTTTCCAACTATAAAATGGGATAATAGTAACATTTACTCTGTAGTAGATTGAATTAACATCTATGCTTGGCACATGGTAAGTGCTTAAAAACATGAAGCTCTTTATTATTTATTATATATTTTATTATTGTAAATATTAATGAACAAATATTAGCTCTTAACAGTTAGGATAAAATGAAGATGATGACAATTATATAGTAATGACACATTTTAATGAGTTTAATTTAACATAAAATATTTGTTGTTTTATATTTTTGCTCCAAATTTGAAATAATGCAAGTCTCCATGAAGGAAAAAAATTAATCTAGAACTGTGTCATTTCAAAACTGACAGGCCGAGGGAATTGTCTACTGGTTTGTGCTGTTGCCACATGGCTGGTAATCAGAAACACTCACCTCCTTCCTTGGGATTAATGTTGAATTATGCAGGCTTTGCATTGTGCAATTTTTTCAGGAACAATACCCTTTGCATAAAGTGCCACCACCTTGCATATAAAAAACCCTTGAACGCTGTCTGGCATACAGGAGCCACTCCATGAATGGCAATTACCATGAAGGTGTAGTCTCCCGTCAGGTACCAAGCAGATAACTTGAGTTCCCACGTGCTTGGTTGGTTAAGTCCTCTTTCACTACCCTGACATTACTATGCAGCAAGGAGCTTGCTTCTCTGCAAGCCTCTCACCAGAGCCACTGTGCACTGTTTTTGCTGTGAGTACAGCTCGCTTCTCTGACCACATTCTAAGTGCTGTGACATTAGGGTGTGTCTTTTCTCTTGCATGTGTTACATTGTCTAACAGCTTTGAGCATTGAGTTAACATGTAACATACACGTACTGACAAATACTTTTCAAAATTTGGAGCAAGATAGGGGAAAGGATGTATGCGACAAAATTACCCATTCAGGACACATGCATTATTTATCATTTCGTGTGCATGTCCAGGCGCACACCTTCCAGGTGCCTAACAAACCTGAACGAGTGAGGACAATTTCTTTCCTTTCCTGATCTAGTCTCAGGGGGCACATGGCCACAGGCTCCATTTTCAGCATCTCCTTAGACTCTTCATGGGATCTGAAGCAGCAACTGAAGAGCTGGGGTCTCAGTTGACCCCACTGCTCTTCAACCTGGTTCCCCGTGATTTTAGTCTAGATTCCTGCAGGAGCAGACCCTGAGGTGAGGATCTTTGAGCAAGGGTTTGGGAGGTGATTCCAGGAAGTGCCAGGGGGGAGGGGAGGAAGTGAGGCAGGAGAGAGAAGGCAGCCCACGAAGAGGGTGTTATCAAGTCAGCTGCCACTGGGGACACCTGAGCAGATCCGTAGACCCTCTGGAGATGGTGCAGAACATACATCTGAGAAGTAAGAGTTGGGCTATTTATCTGGGAAGTTCCATTTCTATTAATTAAAGACTTCCCTGGAGGCAGCAACTCGTTGGTTCTTCTGGCCTGCCCCTCACTGGCCATGTGAGCTGAGCCAGGAAAGTGGGCTATTTATCTGGGAAGTTCCATTTCTATTAATTAAAGACTTCCCTGGAGGCAGCAACTTGTTGGTTCTTCTGGCCTGCCCCTCACTGGCCATGTGAGCTGAGCCAGGAAAGCCCCCCAGCAGACAGTGACCATGGCTTTCAGCAAAAAGTTGACAGCTGGCATGAAGATAATAAATGCCAAGGAGATGCAGATAGAACACTGAGAGTATCTGCCCTACCGGTTAAGGAAAAAAATGTGTATATAGAAATATTCTACTCAGATTCTGACTCAGGATGTATGTTTTAGTTATGCATTGCTTTGCAACATTATGACAAAATTGACTGGCATAATCTCCATCTACCATTTTTTGCCACTCACAATTTCTGTCAGTCAAGAATTCAGGAAGGTTTTGCTGGGCACTTCTTTCATGTGGTTGCCATCAGTCAGTGGTTGGAGCTGGCACAACAGATGAATGGCTGGAGCAGCTGGAGATGGCTGGGAATCTCTTTCTTTCTCCATGTGGTCTGTCTGCCTGGGGTTGTTGGGCTTCCTCACTACATGGTGGCCTCCTGGCCACTGGGCTGCTAACATGGTGGCTGAAGTCTGTAAGAGCAGGTATTCTCGCTCCTGTGGAAGCTGCTTACTTTTTATGACCTTGCCTTGGAAGTCACTTCTGCTGAACTCCGTTGCTTATGGGTGAGTCACAAGACAGTTCAAATTCAAGCGCAAGTGAATTAGACTCCACTTGTTGACAGGGAAGTGGCAAGGTCCTAGAAGATAATACCGTGGTGGCTGCCTGTTGGGCTGGATCACAGACGCGTATGCCCTGTCCTGTGCAGGTCCTGAGTCAGGTAAGTGAAAGAAAAACCGACTAGCCTCCAGCAAAGCAGATGTGCTTTATTCTTCAGACAGGTGCTCTGCCGACCAGCAGTTCAGAGCGGCTGCCTTCCATACCGAAGAGCACACACAATAATAGCAACGAGCCAAGGGGTACCTGAGTGTGCATGTGCACTAACTCTACTCCCACGAAATTTGTTTACAAGGGATGTGCTGAACCATACCCAGCCGGATATGAGGTGAGGGGGCCTGACTATTCTGACTCCACTTTCCTCACACTGGCTTTGGAAAATGTAATCTGATGTGTGTATGTGTGTGTGCATGTGTGTATTAGTAAATACTGCCATCTCTCAATAACTGTTAAATCAATACATCCACAGAACAGCAAATGAGCGTGGGTCAGCACAAATGCCTTGACTAGTAAGATATGCAGAAATGTACAAATTTGGAAACTGAGAGCATCCACCCACAGCCACTGGCTTGAGCTGTCAGTGGAGCTGTTGGTTCTCAACTGGCTGGAGTGCGTGTGTGTGCGCGCGTGTGCGCATGCTTGAGTGTTCTCAGATGAGTCAGTATTGGCTAATGATTATCAGCAACTGCGGAAATGAAGAAAATCAGTGATATAATAAAAACTCTAATTGCTTGGCAACAGTGTTTAGGTCTCATTAGATAGATTTGTAACAGCTTCAAGAGAAATAAACTCCTGTGTCATTAGATAACAAGGCAAGAAATAGGTTATTTCCTTTTTGAAAGGTTTGAAAGCTTCCAATTGCCTGATATATTTGCTTAGTAGATTATTTTCTGTCATCTCAGTTAATTGAATTTTATCCCTTGCTCTTAAAATGCTTTCCTTCAAAAGTTCAGAAAAGTCATATTTGAAATCATAGACATAGAAGTCAGAAATCAGCCTTATCTAGACAAAGTGCTGCAGGAGGAAATAAAAAACCCCAAACCTTTAGATCACCTTTTCCCTATATACTTGGGTGACTTGGCATTCAAATAATATTTTGTAGAATACATCTTTATAACATAGCACCCAATTTAGGTTTTGGTACAAAAACTAAAAACTATTTATGGCTCCATCTATTTTTTATTATTATTATTTTTATTTTTCAATTTTATCCATACGTATTTTCGTGGGGTACAGTGTGTTGTTTCAATACATGCATATCTTACACAATGATTCACTTTGGGTAGACAGCATAGTTTTGTCCCCATTAGTTTACCCCTTATCTTCCTCCACCACCACCCCTCCCAGCCACTGGTAACCATTATTATATTCTCTGCTTATAAACAAACAAACAAACAAACAAACAAACCCACAAAGATTAATATCCTTATTGCAAAAAGAACTCTTAAAAATGAATTAGAAAAATCTAAGCTGGAATTTGGTGAAGGACGTGAGCAGATGAGTCACACCCCCCCAAAATACACGTGGTTCATAAGTATCTTCTAGGATCCTATTGCAAAAAGAACTCTTAAAAATGAATTAGAAAAATCTAAGCTGAAATTTGGTGAAGGACGTGAGCAGATGAGTCACACCCCCCCAAAATACACGTGGTTCATAAGTATCTTCTAGGATCCGGATGCGGGCCAGGGTGGGGCCCTTCTGGCCCCCTCTCTCAGGATCCCCGGCCTCAGGCTGGCTCCGTTGCTGGTCTACATTTGCAGTGGTGGCAGCGATGGGGGCAGGGCTAGGGCCCACGGCCCCCGTCACCAGGAACCCCCTGGGCATCAGGCTGGCTTCCGTCGCTGGCTTGTATGTGCTGGGGCAGCAGTGGGGGCAGGGCTAGGGCCCATGTCCCCCGTCCCCCAGTCACCCCAGTCCTTCCCTTGCTGGCAGTTTCGGAGGCTGGGAAGTCCACAGTCCATGGACCCATCTGGTGAGGGCCTTCCTGGTGGTGACTCTGCAGTGACACAGGATATCACATGGTGAATAGCTGAGCAAGAGAGACCATCTAAATTCTTTCCGTGGAATTCCACCAAAGCTTTCACCGTAAAGTTTTAATTTTAGATAAAAAGGACGAAAATAAAAATTCAGATTTGAATCTGATACAAATTCGGCTTACAATATATTTGCTAGTATCACACTTCTAATCTCTGACGTATTTTAAGCCTGCCCTCTCATTCTTTGTAAACTATTGAGCCTTTCTAGATTATGCATAGCACACACACACACACCCCTCCACACTACATGGTCAGGTCTAATGTGATACATAAATAAGCTCATCTGTTCATGCCCTCTCATTCTTTGTAAACTATTGAGCCTTTCTAGATTATGCATAGCACACACACACACCCCTCCACACTACATGGTCAGGTCTAATGTGATACATAAATAAGCTCATCTGTTCCTTTTAAAAAGTAGACCAAATCAATGTAGCAAAAATATTCACCATGTCTCCCATCTGCATTTTTAAGCCTTAAATGTCCTTGACTGTATTGTATATCATTTTCACTTTTTTCACTACTGACTTTTAAATCCATACTCTCTTAGAAAAAAGGAATATGAATACTTAATGGTCTCCCTGTTTGCCTTGAATATGTCCCCTAGTTTGTTTTACTCAAAGCTCCTACATTGGTCTGTTTTTGTGTTGCTGTAACAGAATACCTGAAATTAGGTAATTTATAAAGAAAGAGGTTTATTTGGCTCACAATTCTGGGACAGCCGCATCTGGCATGAGCCTCAGGCTGCTTCTACTCATGGCAGGAAACTGCGGGGCAGCCTGCCAGTGTAAGGAGATCACATGGCAAGAGGAGGCAAGAGAGAGGGAGGGGAGGGACCAGGGTCCTTTAAACAACCAGCTTCCTCGGGAACTAATAGAACGAGAACTCACTCACTCCCCCGCCTCAGGGAGGGCCTTAATCTATTCATGAGTGATCTGACCCCTATGACTCAAACCCATTCCAACATTGCCACATTGGAGATCAGAATTCAACATAAGCTTTTGGGGGACAAATGTTGGGAGAACAAACATACCCAAACTATATCAGCCCCTCAGAAGTTCAGACCCACAGATAAGAGAAGCAAGGGGAAGTCAGCACATTGAGAAGTCTCCAGCATGGCTTTTGACTCTTTGGTGCCAAATAATGTCTTATGTGGGGTTGGGGGTGTATGTGTCTAATTCTCAACTCTCTCTTCAATGAAAACTTGGAAGAGTCTAGAGAAACAAGAATATTCTACCTTCAGTGATCACAATTCCAAGCTTGTGCAGATTATGTTATCAAGTCAGCTGCCACTGTGAACACCTGGACAGATGGTGTGGAGCCTCTGGAGATGCTGAGGGACATGCAAGGGAGTTTTCCCATCAGAAGGGTAAGAATTGGGCCATTATCCAGAAACTTCCATTTCCATTAATTTGGGGCTTCCCTGTAGGCAATAACTTCCTGACACTTCTGGCCAGAACAATTATGGGGTTTGAGAATTATTAGGATGGTACAGGGGCCAGGAGAGCAGGCATTCCTGTATCCTACCCTGGACCACAGCCATTTTCCCATAATGAATTCCATTAGGGACAAGGACAGCAGCCAAGGAAAGTGAGTCCCTCACTGCTGTTGGTCTTGGTTTGGCTGCCAATGTTCAGGGCACAGAGTTCTGGTACACTGGGTGAGAGAACAGGGCCAAGCCCAGCACTGATCCCCCACAGCAAACTCAAGACCTTGCACTGCTCCCAGTGACCTTGACACTGGTCAGCTACCCAGCAGGCAGGTGACCCATGGAAGGAGAGAACCACAGTGCATTAGGGAGAGATGAATGGAGAGCAACATAACCAGGTCTACTTCCCAATATGAATAAGCCTTACAGCTTTGCCACATTGGCTATGTGCAAGCAGGAGGCAGGAGAGAGAGTGTGTGAGTCTCCAGCAAGATAAAGCAAGAGGGCCAGGTTCCATCTTTGTGGCCAGACCTTGGGCCAGCTTTTGCTGTTGACCTGACTGGAACAGGACAAGAGGACTACACAGATAAGCATGCCCCAATCAGTGTTTGGAAACCAACCAGTAATAGTGGGTGTGATGGTTACCTTTTTATGTCAACTTGACTGAGCCACAGGATGCCCAGATATTTGGTCAAACATTATTTCTGGGTGTGTCTGTGTGTTTCTGAAGGACATTAGCATTTGAGTTGGTGGACTGAGTAAAGCACATGGCCCTCCCCAATGTGGGCAGGCCTTGTCCAATCTGCTGAGGGCCTGAATAGAGCAAAAAGGTGGAGGAAGTTTGAATTCACTCTCTGACTTGCTGCTTGAGCTGAGACATTGATCTTTTCCTGCCCTCAAAGCTCCTGGTCCTGAGGCCTCCAGACGCGAAATCTCCACCGTCTGCTCTTTAGCTCTCAGGTTTTTGAACTACCACTGGCTTTCCTAGGTCTCCAGTTTGCAGACAGCGGATGGTGGAACTTGTCATTCTCCATAATTGTGTGAGCCCATTCATTATAATAAATATCATTTATGTACTCATCTCTATGAGTATGTATCTATATCTATCTGTCTAATTATCTATGTGTATTGGAGGTTATAGTAATATCTATTATGGAAGAATGCCTGACATGCTAGTATTAGTAGTATTACAGAAGTAGCAATGTTATGTCTGTTGTTATTGTTATTGAGTTTTAAAATAAAACATAAAACTTGAAAAAAATTATCTATTTATTGATTTATCTATTGAATATAATCTCCTATTGGTTCTGTTCTCTGGAGAACTCTAGTACAGTGGAGGTGCCTTCTGTGGGTGAAAGGGAGGTATAGAGCCAGGAGGTAGTGGGGTGAGAAACCCCCATCTCTAGAGGTCTAAATTATGAGTTTAAATCCAGTAAGTCTCTCTCCCAAGGTCATTTGCAATTTAAAGCCTGTATTAAAGGAATTTCAGGCATCTGAGGAGCTGGGAAGGAGGAAATGAGCCCACTGATAGAAGCTTCCATGCTGTCCTGGAGGTGTAACCCCAGCTTGAGTCAATACAGGCCTAGCGGTCAACAAAGGCAAGGCCCATTTAGTGACTTACAAAGTGGTGGCTGAAGTTACTGTCTGAAGGAGTCAGCCTGGAAGTGCCTGGGAGGGTGGGCAGATTAGCTACTCTTATCTCAGTATCGGCTCATGCGGGGGCTGAATTGAAGGTCAATACCTTGGATTCTCCTGCAGTAAGCAGGTGTCTAGAGAGTATAGATTTTCTGCTATGTAAGCTCGATTCTCCTCTTATTGTTGGCCTGTATCAGGCCAATTTCAAACCCATCAAAATGTATTATGGAGAAGCCAGCCTTGAACAAAGCCCTGCACAGGCATTTCTGGAGTGTAGGGCTGGTATTTCACAGAATTCTCTCTCCTCCTTCTGTCCTTCACCCCCCTCCCTTCGTTTTCTGATGACAACACACCCTGACTGGCAGCAGCGTAGCAGAGATGCCACACTCTAGAAAGATTCACACAGTCTTTAATTCACCCATTGCTATAGCTGATCTGGAAAAGAATGGACAGTGGGGGAGCTACTTCTGCTCTTGGGATTCACCTAGTAGAGAGAGAACATTTAAAGCACGTTGGTATGCATAAAACCAGTATGCTGTTTAATTTTATGTGTCAACTTTACTGGGCCATAGGGTTGCCCAGATATCTGGTCAAACATTATTTTGGATGTTTTTGTGAGGGTGCTTTTGGATATAATTAACATTTAAATTGGTCAGCTGAGTATAGCAGATTGCCCTCTCTAATGTGGGTGAGCCTCATACAATCAGTTGAGGCCTGAATATAATAAAACGGCTGTTCTCCTCCAAGTAAGAGAGAATTCTTTCTGCCTGCTGGCCTCTAAACTGGAACATCAGCTTTTTCCTGTCTTTGGATTCAAACTGAAATATCGGTTTTTCTTGCGTCTCGAGCCTGTCAGTCTTAGGAGAGTAGCTAAACCGTCAGCTCTCCTGGGTTTCTAGCTTGCTGACTAACTCTGCAGATCTTGGGACTTGTCAGTCTCCATAATCACGTGAATTAATTCCTTATAATAAATCTCCTGTGTGTTTGTGTGTATATACATACACAAGTTAGTTACGCATATATGTGTATATATTCATCCTGTTGGCTCTGTTTCTCTAGAGAACCCTGGCTAATACAACTAGCACCACAAAATAGGCATTGAGCTCTTTCAGTCTTTTCCTGTCATTGTCATACATTCATTCATTTGTTCATTTATCTACTCACTTGACAATCCATTCATTAAGCATTAGTATTTGGCATTCACTGTGCTAAGTGCTGGATATACAGCAGTTAACAAGACAAGTCTCTGCCTTTGCATAATTTAGAGTTTATTTATATCAACTAGCAATTGTCATATAAGCTGCACAGCTCACAACTATAAAACTTCAGGGACCCACAACAATAGCATTCATTTAGCTCATCTCTTTGTGGTCTGGCTGGGGGTGGGCTGATCTTGACTGGGTAGCTCTGCTGTTCTTGGCTGGCCTGAATCGCATGTGTATCAGAGAGTTGGTTCAGTCAGATAGGCTTGGGTGGCAGCTTGTATTAGTCGGCTTGGATAGTCATAACAAAATACTGTAGACTGGGTGGCTTAAACAACAGGAATTTATTTCTCATAGTTCTAGAGGCTAGAAAGTCCAAGATCAAGGTGCCAGCCAACTTGGTTCCTAGTGAGGGCTCTCTCTTCCTGGCTTGTAGATGGCTACCTTCTCACTGTGTACTCACATGGAGGAAAGAGTTCAAGCTCTGGTCTCTTCCTCTTCTCGTAAGGACACTAATCCCATCATGAGGGTCCAACCCTCATGATATCATTTAAACCTCATTACCTCCAAAAGCTCTGCCTTCAAATACCACCACACTGGGGGCTAGGATTTCAGCACATGAGTTTGGGGGGATATAATGTAGTCCATAACACAGCTCTACTTCCACACATGGATCTGGTTGGCTGTGGCTCCTCCCAGAGGGTTGTGCTCAAGTCTGATCTGTGTGTGTCCATCTGGAGCTCAGACTGAAGGTGAAGCAGCCACCGTGGGGGAGCACATCTCATGATGGCCAAGGTGCATGCCCTGTCACCAAGACCTTCCAAGTCTTCAGTCACATTACTTCTGCTCACATTCCATTCACCAAAGTGAGTCACATGGCCAAACTAATGTGCCAAGTATTGGGAATGTACTCTGCTTCTCTAGTCTTCTGCAAAATCACATGGCAAAGGGAGGGGTGAAGAGTTAGGGCTATTAATGCAGCCAACCACACCTGTGCCACTAGTGTCCTCTCTCAGAGGGCACCTCAGATCCAGGCAAAATCTTATACCAGAAGAGGCTGAGCATTAGCAAATGGCTGGCTTGGGATGTAGGGGATGGTTCCTGAGCCATGGGCCTGCTGGTGAGAATGGCTCACCAAGGGAGACAGGAGGAAGGCCTGTGGGACAACGATGGTGGTGGATGGAAGAATGGGTGAGCCTCAAGTTGGGGAAAAGGCTAAATTCACCTAATGACATGGGGGGTTTGAGATGCTGTTGTGTATGAGTATGTATGCACACACATGTCTGTGCTGTGTGCCTGAGTGAGAGGTGAGTATTGAGGGGAACATCCCATAATACCTATTTTGGGAAATAATTCGATAAGAATAAAAATGATAAAGATAAGTCAGTTTCTTTTCATCATGGCTATGAGTGAGGATGTTTTTAAAAATGTACCTGGCTGTGTCCTACCTATGGGGTTTCTTATTTAGCAGTTCAGGGAGAGTCCTTGAATTTCATGTAGTCATGTTAAAAATATTTATATATTATGTTCTAAAACCATTTTTTTATGCATCTATATGGCAATCAACATTTATGCTATTGTGGTCATGTGATTATTTGGTGTTCACCAAAGTGTTAAGTATAGGGCTAGTGTACTTCTTTCTCTGTATTTCCAGTATCCATCAGGGTAGACTCTTCCTTGGTTCTATGTGAAGCAGTAGGGTGGTGAAGGTAGTGGATCTGGTTTCCATACAGACCTTAAGCTAGTGGTTCTCAGCCTTGGCTGTACATTAGAATCACCTGGGGAGACTGCTTCTTCAATAAATCGTGCCAGGACAACTGGACATCCATATGTAGAAGAATGAAACTAGGCCCATACATCTTGCCATATAGCAAAATCAACTCAAAATGGATTAAAGACTTATATATATAAGACCTGAAACTATAAAACTACTAAAAGAAAACATGGGGAAACAATTCAGGAAGTAGGACTGGGCAAACACTTTATGGATAAGACCCTAAAAGCACAGGCAATAAAAAACCCCAAGAAACAAACGGGATTAAATCAAACTAAAAAGCTTCTGCACAGCAAAACAACAATTAACAGAGAGAAAGGACAATGTACAAAATTGGAGAAAATATTTGCAAACTGTGCATTCAACAAGGGTTTAATATCCAGAATTTATGAGGAACTCAAACTACTTAACAGTAAAAAAAAACAAGTTACCCAATTAAAAAATGAGCAAAGAAGCTCAATAGGCATTTCTCAAGGAAGATCTACAAATGGCCAACAGACACATGACAAAATGCTTAACATCACTCAGCATCTAAGAAATACAAATCAAAAACGTTGAGATATCATTTCATGCAAGTTAGACTGGCCATTATCAAAAAGACAGAGAGTAACAAATTCTGGCGAGGAGGTGGAGAAAGGGGACCCCTCCTGCACTGTTGGTGGGACTGTAAATTAGTGCAGCCATTATGGAAAACAGCATGGAGGTTTCTCAAACAGCTACAGATAGAACTGCCATACAATTCAACTATCTCACTGCTGGGTATATACCCAAAGGAATGGAAATCATCATGTCGAAGGGATACCTGCCCTCCCATGTTCATCACAGCTCTATTTACAGTAGCTAAGAGTTGAAACCAACTTAAATGTTCATCAATGGATGACTGCATTAGGAAAATGTGGTATATCTACACCATGTAATACTACTCTGCCATAAAAAAGAATGAAATTCTGCCATTCACAGCAACATGGATGAAATTAGAGAAAATTATGTTAAGTGAAATAAGCCAGGCACAGAAAGAGAAATACCTCATGTCCTCCCTCATAAGTGAGAGCTAAAAAAATAAACAAATAAATACGAAACGAAAGAAAGAAAGATACAACAATTCCTTGAACTTTCAAAAGGAGAGAATGGAACTGAGGCCACCAGAGGAGGGAAAGGGGGAGAGATAAGGGAGTTAGCAAGAAATTGGGGAAGGGCCACAAAAAATGATTACCTTGTATGACGATAAATATAGTAATTACCCTGATTTCAGCATCAGAATATTGCACAGGTATTGATATTCAACACTGTATCCCACAGATATGTGTAATCAATTATGTTTCAGTAAAAAAAGAAAATAATAATAAATCATAATAAGTAAGTAAATAAATAAAACCCCAATGCCCAGGTTGTACCTGAGACAAATTAAATCAGAATCTGTCTAGGTGGAATCAGCTTCTGTTGATTCTTAAAGCTCTCCAGTCATTCCACTGTGTCTCTAAGTGCCTGGATCATATCCTGAGTGAGCCTAGGCTTCTGCCCTTTCTTCCAGGAGCACCTATGACCAGGTATTTCTGGAGCTTGGGCTCAAAAGTTCACCCATCTCCACGTATGGAGAATAGGGACAGGGCGGATACTGGGTTTCAGATTATATAGTCAGAGCAACCATTTGTCCTGGAAGATGACCCTGCTCATTGAGAAATCAGGGCATTTGAGACTACAAGCTAACGAGTGGCCACCTCACCCATTTGGACAGTGAAAAAGTTTGTCAGGGAGGTGAGAGGGTGTGTGTGTGGTGGTGATGCTTCCTATTCAAACCTACTTTAAATAGCAAAGAAAGCCAAATATTGTGAATTACGGAGAGACTTTCACCTGCATTGACAAATCTCTTCCTCACATGGCTTGAAACACAGTTAATTAAAAATTAATTTTATCAAACAAATGTCTATCCAAGGAAAGATAAGGGCTGCAGCAAGTTATTTGCTATTTAGTATGAATTAGTTTAATCATTGTTTTTCTAGAGCCTCTCAGAAACACAGTAAGGGAACAGGGGTTTTGTTAGGGCCTGCAGTGAACGCAAGATCAGGAGGTTACAGTTGAGGGCTGTAGGACATGTCAGGACTGCGCTGGGCAGGTGGATGCCATGTATGGCTGTGGACACCCCAAGCCAAGATCAGGGGGTTGAAAGACTGTCAGCAGGTGTGTGTGCTTGTAGGGCGGGGTGGGGGTAGAGGGTGCTGTTCGTGGTGCAAAGGTTTGATACAGGGGCATGGAAGGAATAGGCAAAAGTGAGAACATGTAAGAAAAGAAAGAAAAAAAAAGAGAGAGAGAGAGAGATGGGAAACAAGTCCATTTATTCAATATATTAATCACCTACTGTGTACATAAGAGCACTCTGGGTCCCGTAGGAACCAAGTTTGGTTCTCAAACTTTTAAAATAAAAGAATCTTTATTTTTTGTATGAAAATATGCTGCGTACCAACCCCTACATAATAATTCTTCTTTTACTATTTTTTGACTGAAAACCAACATAATGACAAAAAGTTAAAGCATCTCTGGCTTAGGCCCACAAGGCTAGAAACACTCTATGGGAGTTACAAAGATTAATTAAATGCAGATGTTGTGATAATTGTAATAAGAAATATTTACTACGTTCCACTTACTGCTGGTAATTGCTTCATATGGACTATCTCATTTAACTCCCAAAATAACCCCCTGAAGAAGGTATTCCCATGTCTATTTACAAAGAATCTGAGGTTCAGTGATAGGTAAGTTCCCCAAGTTTTCACAGTGAGGCAGAGGCTGCTATGTAATTGCTAAAACCCATTTCCTCCTCCTAAGCATCTAGCTAAAATGTGTTTCCCAGTTGCCCTTGCAGTTAGGTGTGGCCACGTGACTGAGTTCTGACCAATGGGCTGTGGGCGGAAGTGGCCATAAGACCTCTTGCGTGGTACTGCACCCGCTTCCCCTAATATGGCAGCTGAGTGCAGAGGGCCCAACAGAGGGGGTTCTCAGGCCCCGGGGGGTGGTGGAGCCATAAGATGCAAGGAAACTGCAACCCTGAATGATCATGTGGAAAGCACCTCCTGACCAGACATCCACTTTGGATTTTGTGTGAGCATTATTTTCTTGTTTCCAAAGTGAAATTTAAATCGAACTTAACATAATTAAACACCCTTTCAATGTTCACAATATACCCTCGGGCAGCTGGCAGTCTTAGCTGGCTCTAAAAAAATAAAAAATTCTGTCTTTGCAAATTAAAAAGATAATCAGGACTTGAAGAGGACAAATAATTGAGTGAGGGTTTTCAGATCTAGTAATTTTAATTATGTAATCACTCTCCCAATGTCCACGGATACATTTTCAAGTTCATGCTCCACTGGATGGAAGTTCTATATTCCAGAAAAAGTACTTTCCTCCCTACTTGATTTAACAGGCAGAGATGAACTGGCCAAAAAGCAGTTGGTGGTGTTTTCTCCCCACAAGCACTAGCTTGTGAAATGTTCTGAATCATGCATGTAGTGGCAGCTGAGGGGCTTTGGGGATGTGTCAGTAGGCCAGGCCCCTCACCCTGCCAGAGGCACCTAAGTGTGAACACACATATGGCTTGCTGTGCCTTCCCAGAAAACACAAGAAGACAAACTTTGAACTACTAGTTGCACGTGTAGAAAACCCAGGATTTCTACTCAATTATAACAAACATCCTTCCAGTCTGAGAAAAATTAGATTCACCTTTACCAAACTGGAGACTTGCTTTGCAGGAAGCCTGGCTGTGAGCAAGGGCTGGCAGCTGTGCCCATCAAAACACCCCCAAAATGAGAGATGGTTCTGGAGCTGGGAGATTCCAACCACTTTTGAAAAGGCAGCTCCGTTTTCTGCTTTGGTGAGTAATGATTATCCACCAGGCACATGAGAATAAATGGCACAGTACCTTGTTACAGAGTTCCCAACTATCACAGAATAGTCTCTCCCTGGCCCTTTCCGTTGGCTCAGTTGGGTGGAACAGTCCCGGAAAGCAAGATGCTGAGGCAGGAGAGCCCCACGTTGGCACCAGCTTGTAAGCAGAATTTCTGGGGCTTTGTCTTTAGATGATAAAAGGGAGTAAGTATTCCAGGCTGAGAGAGACACCACAGTACTGAATTCCAGAGAAGCAGATGAACACGGAGAAAAAACATCTTTGCCCAAGCTAAAAATTGCCCAATGAAAGGGGGGAAGTGATAGCAGTGGCATTCTGGAAACATCATCTCTAAGTATGTGTTGAATGTTTGTTCTCCTGCATCTGAAATGTCAGATTAGTAGCTTGAGATCCTTATTAAATAATTTCGAGCCACAAAAAGGCTCCTACAGTAGTATGAAAATATTGACCAAAAGAATCGTTAATGGAGCATTCTTAGAGCTAAGCAATTGTGCCAAACATTTCAGGAAATGGAATGAGGTGACTAGGGCTGAAGATTTAATTTGGAGGAAAACTTGGCTCCTCTTCCAACTAGGTGGGGGTGTAGGTGGGGGCCTGCCTCTGAGGGAGAACACCCCCACCCTCTAGCGGGTCACCATGGGTGGAAAGGACTTGGCAATAAATACAGGTTACCATTAATTTATTATTAAGTTCCTTCCCCAGCCCCTGGCAACCACCATTCTACTTTCTGTCTCTATGATTTTAACTACTCCAAGTATCTCATATAAGTGGAATGACATAGTATTTGTCTTTTTGCTACTGGCTTAGCATAATGCCCTCAAGCTTCGTTCATGTTGTAGCATATTGCAGAATTTCCTCCCTTTTTAAGGCTGATGTAATACGTATATACATATAGTGGAGTATATTGCATTGTATGTACACACCACATTTTGCTTACCCATTCATCCATCAATGGACACTTGGTTTGCTCCCACATTTTAGCCATTATGAATAATGCTGCTGTGAACATGGGTGTACAAATACCTCTTTGAGACCCTGCTTTCAGTTATTTGGGGTCTATACCCAGAAGTGAAATTGCTGGATCATATGGTAATTCAATTTTTAATATTTTGAGGAGCTACCACCCTGTTTTCCACAGTGGCTGCACCACTTTATGTTGCCACCAGCAGTGCACATGGGTTCCAATTTCTCCACATCCTCGTCAACACTTGTTACTCTCTGTTTGTTTGATAGTATTCATCTTAGTGGGTGTGAGGTAGGTAACTAACATGTTGAAGCTGAGCATGGTGTGCTTTAGAACATTTAATCAGCAGAGATCGTAGAACAGATTGAAGAAGGTGGGGGATATGGGAGTCCGGCAGAACTCCTGGGAACCTGTCTTTAGTGCTGGCTAGTAGTGTGCCAGGATGGGACGTGGACAGAGCAGGCAGGAGAGGGTGTCCTTGATATTGATGGAGTTTCTGGTAGAGCTAGAAGCTTCTCTCAGGAGCAGGAG
>NW_007728891.1:121685-122931 GCF_000696425.1 Galeopterus variegatus
AAGGTGGGGGATATGGGAGTCCGGCAGAACTCCTGGGAACCTGTCTTTAGTGCTGGCTAGTCGTGTACCAGGATGGGACGTGGACAGAGCAGGCAGGAGAGCCATGGACACCCAAGCAAAGTGTACACAGGGTGTCCTTGATATTGATGGAGTTTCTGGTAGAGCTAGAAGCTTCTCTCAGGAGCAGGAGAGAATTTTGGCCAGAAAAGAAAGCACTTGGGTTATATTGGTTTCCCAGAAGCATACCCTGAAACATAGTATAACAGACTTATAAAGAAATGATTCCAGGGAAATTCAGTAGAGAGTGGGGAAGGGAGGCCAGGTATCCAGCGAAGTCCCGTGGCGGGTAAGTTTGGCTCAGTCCTTCAAGGACTCTGAAGTCAGAGTCATGTCCCAGAACTGTCCTGCTCAGAGGGTAAGGACCAGAGCATCCGTCCATTGTATCCCATCGGTCATTAATTATGGGAGTAAACCCTGAGGCACTTCTAGTTCTTAACGCCCTCAAGCAAAGCAGGGCTGTCCTCTGACAAAGAGATGCAGGTCCTGGTTGTTAGGAGTGAATGCACACACACAAAATGACAAAGACTTGCAGGGGACATGGGCAGAGCTCTGACAGTATGTGCCCCCCCCCAGTCTTCAAAATATTGACAAGTGTCATTTCTGATGGAGTTGCCTGTATTGTTAAGGGCCAACTTTGTCCGATGGTCTGGTGTAACTGGTGGACAATCAAGAACACCAAGAGAGTCATAAATAAGCCATCAAGACTCAGTGGCACCTATAACGTATGCTTACTACAATTGTGGTTGTTTAAGAATATAAAAAAATTATTTTGATGATTTAATAACAAAAGAGAAGTTTTAGGAAAATGGCTTAAGCCCCAGACTCTGTGCAGATAGCACCCTCAGTGTGATATTTAGCTCATGATTCCGTGGGTAGGCCTAGGGGCTCTTCTGGGCGGGGCTGGCTTGTCTGACCCCTGTCACACTCATGCCAACTTATGTCTGTGGGGTGTCTGGTGACCGGATGACAAAAGATGGCCTCATTCACAAGCCTGATGGTCGGGCAGGCTGTTGGTTGCTCCCCATGTGTCTCTCTTCTTCCAGCAGGATAGCTTGGGCTTATTCCCAGGGTGGTCTCCAAGTGCAGCAAGAGGGCACTTCTTCTCAAGTCTCTGCTGTGCCACAGTTGTTGATGTCCATTGGCCAAAGCAAGTCACGTGGACAATCACAGAGTCAGGTCTGGAGGG
>NW_007728891.1:124426-141189 GCF_000696425.1 Galeopterus variegatus
GTCAATGAACAAACCAGAATCTGCAAAACAAAGTCATGTGGAAGCAAGGTCACTCAGTGTTTGTGAGCATTGTTTCATTCCTTGGGTATGCCCTATATTTTCCATGTGATTACTCCTCAAAAACTTTTTATCAAAAAATACTAGACATAGCCAGTGACATTCAACAGAGGAGTAACCCAAAGAAGCTCTTTATGATGCCAAATGTTGACCCTGAGTAGCATGATCTTTTTTTTTTTTTTCTTTCTCTCTGATTAAGCACAAATATTTCTCTTTTAAGTCTCTTCTGGAGGCATAGCAATGTTCTGGTGCCTTCCATATTTTGGGAGGAACAGTTTTTGCTTCTGTGCCTTTACCCAAAACTTGAGCGTATATTTTTCCTACAAGCCCCCTCTCTTCCTCCATGTAACCCTCAGAATCCACCTTTTCTATTTTCTCTATGTTGACCCACTTTACCTACCAACAGTGTATCTGTTTCCAGAAATGAATGATACACTGATGGTATCCTCAGTCAGCTCTGAATCCCAAGTCAGGGCCAGAATCAATTCTGGCTGTTTAGCTTCAGCACTTAGGATCAGAGGACTGGGTGGGCCCAGGCCACCTGCACATAATGACATAGTTACATAGTTTACATAGATGGCAAACTGGTTTGGGTTATGACTAGAGCAGGACTCCCCTTGGTTCTGGAAAGATGTTATGCGGCAAAGCCCTGCCTACCCTTAAAAACTCACTTAGGAAGTAGGGAAAAGGCTGAAGCCAAGACAGGCCAGGTGAATGTGCACTAGGTAGACCTCAGCTCTCCTAGGAGCCATGAGCTGGTGAGCCCAAGACTGCAGCCTGTGACAGACAGCTCCTTATTTGTAAGTAGTTAATGTTTCTTAGCAAGCACTTCTAAAAGAAATTGGTATGTAATGACAGCACTCACTGGAAAACAGGCCGATTAGAAAATGCACTAACTTATCTGGTATTCATTTGAAAAGTAAATGGATGCACGGCAAGGTGAGAGTTCACTATCAATTCAAATATTTTCCCTTAACAGGCTCTAGCACTCCTGCTTTAATTCAAGCAGAAACACAAGTATGAATAATCAAACTAGAGGACGCTCATCAAGAACCTTTGTGCCTTGCACCATTTCCAATGGTCATTGAAGCTTAATGGCAAAAATTCTACATTCTTCCTTTAATTTGTATTCTATTCCTTCCTTCTGAGTGATGTGATTGTGGCTTGCTGTTGCCTGCTGTATTATTTTGATGCAAATGTTATGTTGTGTGTGCCTGAGTCCAATTTCCTGGCTTTTGCTAGCAAGAGGAGTGACTGGGAAAATAGTCAAAAATCAGGGTTACTTAAAGAGTTTATAACTACTGCTGGTAATGAATGAAACAATACAATTGATGAGCCCCCGTTTGGAGACACCTTGATGGTCCTTAGGTTAACAGATGCCCACAAAAGGAAATAAAACACTTAAAGAGTTTATAACTACTGCTGCTAATGAGTGAAACAATACAATTGATGAGCCCCCCGTTTGGAGACACCTTGATGGTCCTTAGGTTAACAGATGCCCACAAAAGGAAATAAAATCAATAAGAAAATCACTGTTTACTTGTCTCTCTTTCCGCTGCCCGAACATTAGACTTTATTCTGTTGCCGTCTACAAGAAAATTAAAAAATTTGTAATTCAAGCGAAATTCCCTTTCCCTCGACATGCTCACCCGGGGAAGGACTGCTTTATTGAGATACAAGGGGTTGCCCGCCAAAGACTGCAAACATCGGGCCCCAAGGGCCATCCTTGAATGTAATGTATGCACAAACTAATTTATGATCCTGTGACTAATTTCCATTTCTTGTGCTTAGAGTTGCCTGGCTAATTACAGGGATGTTTTCTTAACTTTAGTAATTACGCTCCACGCCTTCGACAGGCAACGTTGCAAATGAGGGAGGGCGGATCGCGCAGTGCTTGGGGGGCCCGTGCACGACGCTCGCAGGGCCAGCATCCCTGATCAGAAGCGTCGCCAGCTTTGACCAGCGCCCGCAGGCTGCATGGAAGCATCTGGAGAAAGATGTGACGGAACACCCCGTAATTAGACGCACTGGCTTCATTAGGAGAAGTTTGCGGGCAGAGGGAAGGCGGCGGGTCCGTGCTGGGCTCTGCAGGTTGCCGGCTGCGTCCCGGGAGGCCTGCGGCACAAAGCTCTGCCCGCTGAGCGCACACGCGCGGGGCTGTCTGCACATCCAAGGCGGCCCCGAGGGGTCTGCCCCCTGCAACAGCCTTGCCAGAACGACAGCAGTCACACGTGTCTGACACCCTCCCCCCCGTCCCCGATATTACAAGGCAAACAGGAGGAAAATTCAGATGCGGGCACCCGGAGGAAGCTGGCTCCGGGAGGCATTTCTGAGATTGGAAAGAGGTTGGTGGTGGCGGTGGGGAACTGCGGACCGTGGTGTGTCTCTCTTTCTAGGGCCCCCTTCCCTAGCACAGAACTGGACACCTCAAGCAAACACCTTGCTCTTTAGGAACCAAGGTCTCAATCGTTCATCCCCATCGGTCAGGACTTTCAAGCAAAGGTAGAAACACGAGGCACTGCCCATGTAATCCATGTGCAGAACCAGGCTGCCCAGTGTGCACAGGAATGACGGTGCCCATGACTTTGGGGCAGGTATGTATTAAACAGTTGCAGTGCCTAGGATTCTAGATATTGTGGCTTATGCATGCTCGGGAGAATGAGGGGACAGTCACAGGGCACACGGAACCTTTCTGTCATTGGGAACAGACGTGACAGTCACCGACGCCTCACAAAGGTGCCACGTTATGCTTGCTCATGTGCTCACGTCCCTGAAGACTCCCCTCCTTACAAGGGGAAGTAGCAAGGGAAAGCAAAGGATGTGTGTTTATGTGATGGTTTTCTTCTCAGCTCAGTGACTTTTGCTTTCGGGGACATCGAGGCTATTTATTGCTGATGTACTATTAGAAAAAAAACGAAAAGATTCCAATAATCTGCTCCCACTTTATCAAATTAAAATGATTCCTCTACTTTACGGAGATGAGGTGATTTGTACATCAGGCTAGACAAGGTATAAAAAATGACCTGTCCCCTAAATACGAAAAGATTCCAATAATCTGCTCCCACTTTATCAAATTAAAATGATTCCTCTACTTTACAGAGATGAGGTGATTTGTACATCAGGCTAGACAAGGTATAAAAAATGACCTGTCCCCTAAATATCTCATTAGATATAAACATCTGATGAAATGCACTTCAAGCCACTCGTAATATCAATTTTAAACTGAGCCAACCAGGTAACCTGCATCAAAACAGGCCACGCTGAGGACAAAGCTGTTGAATTTTTAATGTACCATTGAAAAACATTAATGGACTTTATTTCAAATGCATTTGAACAGAATTCTTCACAAAATGATGAAACTACAACGGAGCTACTTCTAAATCCCTTTTTAAAGTTTGGCTTCCAAGTTAAAGAATTAATGTTTCAGAGGACACCACCTTTAGTGAATAAAAGGAAAAGAAATGAATTGGGGAGGGGGGTGGCATCAGCAACGTTTCGGATGTCAGAGGGGGCTTGGTCGGGTAAATATTCCTGACAGTGTGACTTCCTAATTACCCGAGAAAGAAGAGGCATAGCAAAGCCCAAGCGTTGGGTAGACATAGCTCAGGCGGTGCCTGGAATCCCAGTCAGCCCTGACGGCACGAAGGACTCCTAACTTGGGTGTGTGTTCCTCTTAGAGCAGCCCTTGCTGCAAACAAGTCCTCCTTTCATCCGTTCAAGTGAGGCTGATGTGCTTGCTCATGTGATGTGAAAGAAAGGAAAGCAACAAGAAATGTAATTATTTTGACACATTCTTTTTAAAAAGGTTATTATTCCTACTTAATGCAAAGTGGTTTACACTGCCATTATGAAAGAGGTCCACTGTCCTTGGTCTCTAGACTGCGAGCACTCTGAAGATTCAATGCCAGACACAATCGGCAGTCACTAATAGTGTGATAACAAACTGCACGGAACGATCGTCTCAGAGCTGTGAGAAATGCAGACCTTTCTCTCTTCCTTTCTTCCAGCATTCTCGGTGCCCTACATTCTACTGCACTTTACAAGGAAAAGCTCATTTTTACCTTGTGAGAAGGAGAAGACAAATTTGGGGGCCTGGCCCTCATGAAGCCATTGTTTTCTCCCCAATTGTTTATTTATTCTGAAATGTCATAGCACGCAGCCTCGATTGTGCAATTGCTCTGAGACCAGCTCTGCGTGAGATTCGTACCTTTGGATCATCACAGCACTGTCCGGCCTGTTGGGAGAGCAGCTATGGATGCCTGTTAATCATTGTGCAGGAACAGTTGCCCGTTGCAGGGAGAAGTGTGCCCGTTTCTGTCCCATCCCATTTTGTCTTGAAGATGGTTTGGTGCGAGGCGATGGACACCTTAGAAACCCCAAACTTTTCTCCCTTTCAACCCACCCTGCAGCTACAGAGGGGGCTCAGATGTTCCTCCACAAAATGCCATTTGTGCCTAGGAGATCAAAGGCGCTCAGACAACTCATCCGCCTTATCATGCTCCTTGGGCATCCGGGGGAAGGAAAGGATCAAAGTCATAAATAGAGGCCGTATCACTGATGAATAATTTACATGCACAGTGGGTGGGAGTGAGTTAGTACATAAAGGTCTTTTTGAAGAGAAGAAAAAACTGCTGCCTTCCCCTGTGAACACTGACTTTGGCAGAAGCCTGTGAGAAGAAACCTTTCCACAGAGGGCTTGGCTTTGCTCTGACCACGTCCACCGTGCTCTGAGTGTCATGCATGTGCACTGGGACAGGACTTGCAGGGAGTAGAGGGTTTTTAAACAGACATTTGTTTATTCACTGCCCAAGTGCGGAGAGGGCTCAGACTCTGTATCAGAATTTATAACTCCAGCCAGAAGACTGCAATCAAAGAATTCCAGCATTTCTGCTTTTTCTCATTGTGATAACTACCTTTCCCTACTCTGTCTACTCTCATCATAGGGGCTCTAATAAAGTTATTTGAAATTAAAGACAGGCAAAAACTCCAGCAAACCAAGAGAATCGCACCAGATTTTCCTGCAGAGTAATAATTATATCTAGAACAAAAGTGATTTTAGGTATATGGGCATCTGGATTAAGTAAGGCTGCTGGTATTCTACTATAAATGGAAATTTCTCCTCTCTTTTCAGGACATAGACTTAAGAACTGGCTTTTGAAAGCAGTCAAATTCGTGTTTCTAAAAAAAACACACAGAAAGAAAGAAAGATGCATTTAGCTTTTTATTTCAGACCAAGCACATTGTTCTCCCAGTCTGTTTTAATTTTAGAAGCTGACATCACTCAGGCATTTTAAATTATGACTGATAATCACTTTCTTAAAATAATTTCAGCACTCAACTACAATAAAATAGATTTCTTTCAAAGACCCCTCAGTTAAATGTGCTCAGTGCTACTTTCTGTATCATGCAGGTCAATTTAATTCCTCTTGGCTCTCTCTACCCAGCTAAACAATTGCTTTTCAGTCTCTGAAGAGCGTGGCGAATGCAGCCAAGAATACCCGTCTAGAGATGGCCTTGGACAGTTTTGCTCATAAAAACTTGACATCTGAAGTCCCACTCTTTATTAATCTCTTGTCAAAGAGTTAGTCAAGATTTCTGAAAAAAAGTCAATGTCATGTAAATCATTATTAATGATTCGATAATGAGTGAGATTAAAATGGAAGAATGAAACATTTTAAGAATGGTTTGCCAGGCATCCAGTTTACAAGCAACCCCGCCCCCCAACAGCCCCAGTTCACCACCCACAGCCTGCTTTTCTCTGTAGCTCCAGACTGGGTAAATTACCATTGAACCTGATGGTGTAAGTGAGACTCAAACAGGTGGTCTGAATGTGTGTCTCTCTATCCAGGCACCTGCCTATGCCTTGGCTTGTTATTTCTCTCTTACTAACATGGCCCCATCACTTGTTTTTCTTGCAAGGTGGCTTAGTTTGTGGACCTCCAGAAACAGACCCTCAGACAAGATTTTGAGTGGAAGTGGTTTATTTGAGGCATGACTGCGGAAAGCACAGGTGGAGAAGAACGGAAGTGGGACAGGGAAGGGAAGGGATCAATGTGCTTGCATTAATGAGCAGGCTCCAAGTGTGGGCAATTGGGCTCGGTCCTGCTGGAGCACTACAAGTGACCTCTCTGTGGGCCTGGGCTTTCTAACAACATCGTGGCTGAGTTCTGAGAGTGCAGCCTGCCAGATGGAAATTGCACTCGGAGATATTTCTGCTGCATTTTGCCCAGGTCCAAGGGGCCAGTTTATATTCAATAGGAGGAGAATTAGAGTTCACATCTTTTGATGAGGAGAGAGTCAAAATCTTGCAGTTATGTTTTAGAATCACATTAGGCAAACCAAGCAACATCCGTTCTTAAGCAAGGGCCTTGATAAACCATGATTCACATCACATTGAACTGCTACTATGACTCTTCCTACTTTATACACATGAGTACAGTTTGCAGAAGTGACCCTCTAAATGCATGCATAGGGGAAGTCATTCTACGCTGTCAGCAGAATCCATTGTACTGGACATTGTCAGATATTTAAAGCTAGTACAAATTACATAAGATATAAAAATTTCAGCACTGTTAATTCATCAAATAGTGGTTACCCCAAACTGTCCTGTTGTAAATGTGTGTCCCCACGTGGTGTTTGTACTGATAGGTCACAGGAAATTCAGCCGGTCAGAAATTGGCAGTGCCCAACTCTACGCATGGGATTGGTTGTTTATTTCTGCTGTCAGAACTTCGTAACCAATTCGAAGATCAAAACAATATGGACAAGTGAATTGCTCGTGGATAATGACTAATAAGACTTTACTAAGGTTTTTTGCATTGAAGAAAAGTTGACGAAGGAGACAACATGTCAGCGGCAGGGATCGGAATCTGGGTGTTTTAAGGGGACAAGCTTGAATGGCTTTGGATGTGTGACTTGCCACTTAAATAACTTCTGCCTCTGACCTTACAGCAGGAGGAAAGCTTTGGGCTGGAGAAGGGAAAAGGAGCTCTCTTCTCTCTACCTGGGGGCATCAGCTATCTCCCCACCTTTTCTCCAGCCTTTCCTAAAACAGTGTATCAATTTAGCCAATTGGATAGCTAGGAACTGCATCTGCAAAGGCTGTGATGTTTCCCTCACCAACCCAATTCTGCCTTTCCAGTGTAGAGTTTGTGGTAGGAGGGTTGGAAACAGAAAGTAAACAAGTAAAAAGATAGGGGATGTAGTGTGACCTTTTTCTACCTAATAGACTACCTATCTATACTTTAAATGTCTGAGCTGTGTAAATGCATGGACAGATGTCCAGGGTGGTGTTCACCAAATGCTGAAAATCATGATTTCCAGGCAGAAAGTTTTTTTTTTTTATGTATCACTTGAATATTTCATAATAAGTATGTACTTAAAAAATCCAAATAAAAACATTATTTTAAAATTACTAAATGAGGGCCGGCCCGGTGGTGCACTGCTACAGTGCGCCGCTTGGGAGCATGGCGGCGCTCCCGCCGAGGGTTTGGATCCCACATACAGACCAGCCGCTCACTGGCTGAGCGAGGTGCGGGGGCAACACCGAGGGTTGCAATCCCGTTGTTGGTCCTAGTCCGGTAGGGGCACGACACTGAGGGTTGCAATCCGTTGCCGGTCACGAAAAAAAAAAAAAATTACTAAATGAAAGCATAGTGTCAGGGCCTGTGACATAATAAGAAATATATATTTGGTCTTTAGCCCTGGTTTCTGGGACACAGCTTCTAAAACCCTTGTAACTTCCTGAGTGAGAGAGGCAAGAGGAGCATCTTGTTATTCATAATAAGCTCCTTTTGGCCACACCCGGGTTTATGCTAATAAGGCGACTTTTGGTGGGCTCCTAGATAGTCTCAAGATGGGGGCTTGCTGCCAGAGGAAGCAACCGCGTGATTAGAGAGTTGAAACTTTCAGCCCCACCCCCAACCTCCGGGGGAGAGGAGAGGGGCTGGAGATTGAATTGAATCGTGAATGGCCAATGATTTAATCAATCATGTCTGTATCATGAAGCCTCCATGAAAACCATAAACAATGGTGCTTGGAGAACTTCCAAGTTGGTGAATACCGCCACATGCCAGGAGGGTGGCAGCCCTTGGAGAGGGTATGGAGGCTCCGGACCCCTTCTCTATACTTTGCCCTATGTCACTCTTCATCTGGCTGTTCATTTGTGTCCTTTATAATAAACCAGTAAACGTAAGTAAGGTGTTCCCCTAAATTCTGTGAGCTGTTAGAACAGATTATCGAGCATGAAGAGGGGGTCGTAGGAACCTCTTATTTGTAGCCAAGTCAGACCACATGTGATTGGCATGTGAAGTGGGGACAATCTTAAGTGGGACTAAACACTTAATCTGTGGGGTCTGCGCTAACTCTGGCTAGTTAGTATCAGAATTAAATTGTAGCATACCCAGTTGGTGTCTGTAGAGAATCAGAGAATCACTTGGTGTAGAAAATCCACACATCTGGTGTCAGACCTCTTCTACTTCTATGAGTAGAGGAGAACAGTTTTTCCTTTTAGGGCCAGTTGACCCCCTTTCTGTCCCCGGCCTGCTGCTTCTTCTCTGCTCCTCACATAGTACTCCATGAGACGGGATGGCCCAGAGAGTGGATAAATCACACGTCTGCAGATCATCTGGACTGAACAAGAGGCAAGCAAATGAGACAGATCATTTGGTGGTGTTGCAAGGATCACAGGAATAATATGCTCACTTGCCTTCTGATTTTGAATTGTTTAGGAATAAAACCTTTCAAGCCAATCTCTCGGTTCCAAGGATGGGGCCAAAATTCAGAGATTAGGAGTCACAATCCATTGATATCTCTGAGATCAGAAAACAAATACTGCTGCCCAGAAGCCGGCAGGAGAGCATGCCTGGGGTCCTAGGCAAAGAGCTGAGGGCAGTAACCCCCACCCAAAAGCAGGCAAGAGAGCATGCTAAAAACATCACTTCTGAGTGAGTGGGCCACCACAACAACTACCACAGCTGCAGATGCCACAAAAGCAGCTCAATGCCACAGCAGCAGCCACAGCCACTGTGCAGGTGGCCTGCTGGACACTCAACTGCATTGACACAAGGAGAGTCACCAGCAGAGACTGGGAAAAGAAAAGGATGTCTCTGTCCTCAAAGCCCATTCCAGAGTAACAGAAGAAGGAACTGTTCTACCAGAGCACCAGACATTAACATAGAAAGACTAGAAATATGAAAACCTAAGAAAATATGAAACTGCCAATAGAATACAGTAATTCTCAAATACCAGACCCTGTAGAGCATGAAACCCTTGAAATAACTGAAAAGGAATTCTGAGCAATAATCTTAAGGAAACTCACTGAGATACAAGAGACTCAGTTAAATAACATAATGAAATGAAAAAATAAATCCAAGATATGAAGGGGGAAATTTACAAAGAAAAATTTATAAATACCTTAAAAATTTATAAATTTATAAATACCTTAAAAAAGAATGGAGCAGTACTCACAGAACTCAAAGATTCACTCAACAAAATAAAAATCACAACCAAGAGCTTAAGCAGCAGGCTAGAACAAGCAGAACAAAGAATTTCTGATCTTGAAGAGAGTCTTTTTGAAATAACCCAGGCAGACAAAAAAAAAAAAAAGGAAAAAAGAATTTAAAAAATGAAGAAAATTTAAAGAGCTACCAGACAACCTTAAGCACACAAACATTCGAATCAGGGATGTTCCAGAAAGGGAGGAGAAAGGAAAAGGCATGGAAAATTTATTCAGCAAAATAATAATGGAAAACTTCCCAGGTACAGGGCAAGACACAAACCTTCAGATCCAGGAGGCTCAAAGATCCTCAAACAGATTCAACCTGAAAAGATCCTCTCTAAAACACATTATAGTCAAACTGGTAAAGGTCAAAGACAAAGAGAGAATCTTAAAATAAGCAAGAGAATACCATCAAGTAACCTATAAGGGAGCCCCTATGAGACTAACAGCAGACTTTTCAACAGAAACTCTATAGGCCAGAAGAAAATGGGATGATATATTCAAAATACTAAAAGAAAAAAGCCTGTCAATCAAGAATACTGTACCCAGCAAGGCTATCCTTCAGAAGCGAGGGAACATGGGGTATTTTTCAGACAAACAAAAACTGCAGGGGTTCAACATTGCACAACCAGTCCAACAAGAAATCCTCAAGGAAGTCCTGCATCTGGAATCTGAAAAACAATAATCATTACCATGAACGCATAAAAAAGAACAAAACACACTGGTAGAACAAAATTGCAAACAAGAAAGAGAAAAAAACTAAATTTTACTAACACAAAAAGCCATAGTGACAATGTAATAATTCCCCTACTTTATTTCTGATCTTAGTAATTTCAGTCTTTTCTCTCTTTTTTTGGTTAGCCTAGATCAAGTTTTACAAATTTTGTTGATCTTTTAAAATAATCAACTTTTGGTTTTGTTGATTTTTTCTATTGTTTTTTAATTCCCTATTGCATATATTTATGTTGTAATCTTTGTTATTTCCTACTTATATTTGCTTTTTGTGTAGTTTGCTCTACTTTTTCTATTTTCTTAAGGTAGAAGTTTACATTACTGATTTAAGATTTTTTTCTTATTTTTAACATAGGTGTTGACAAGTCTAAATTTTCCTCTAAGCACTGCATGAGCCCTGCATCCTATAAATTTTGATATGTTATGCTTTGATCTTTATCTCAAAGTACTGTAAACTTTCCCTGTGATTTTTCTTTTTACCCATTGTTTATTTAGGAAAGTGTTGTTTAATTTCCACACATTTGTGAGTTTTCTAAATTTCCTTCTGTTACTGTGGTCAGAAAACATATTTTCTATGATCTTAGTCTTTTTTAAAAAAGGAAAAATTTGGGCTGGCCCGGTGGCGCACTGCTACAGTGCGCTGCTTGGGAAGCGTGGTGGCGCTCCCGCCGAGGGTTCGGATCCCACATACAGACCGGCCGCTCACTGGCTGAGCGAGGTGCGGGCGCGACACTGAGGGTTGCGATCCCTTTGCCGGTCCGGTCCGGTACAGGCGCGACACTGAGGGTTGCGATCCGTTGCCGGACATGAAAAAAGACAAAAAGGAAAAAAAAAAAAAAGGAAAAATTTAACAAACTAACAGAAGTTTATGGAAAGATTTCCATTATCTTTCAATTTCTATTTTTCCATGAACTTTTTGAAGCGCCCTTGTGTTTATATTCTGTTTTATTGATTTTTTAGGCAATTTATATTGCTAAACTTAGATATTTAATTTCTGTTCTTGATTTCCTTTTATTAAGTAGACTTGTTGATTTGCTTAGAAATTAATTTGCCTTTGAAAAGTTTATTCATCTTCCTCTGCTGAAATTAGATATTTGCATGCTTTTGGAAGACTTTAGAGAGCTCTTTCAAATAATTGTAGAGATTATAAAATAAGTAAATTTTAGTAAGTTTTATATCTCCACTTTTGGTGAAAATTTGAAGCCCTGCTTTCTACAGAGTATTCTGTTATTCACTTGTTATTCAGTTTATGTATTTGTTATTTGAAAAAATAAATGTGCATATCCTTGTTATATTTTTTAAAAAGAAAAAACAAAACAAGTACTGCTAACAGTGTGCCAGCCAGGGTGGACTTTCATATTTCCTTAATAACATCACTGTCCTGCCTCTCCTAGGAAAGTGTTAAGTGTTCTGACAAAGAAAACATGTTGGTATAAGGAGCAAAAGGCCAATTTGTTGAGTGTCTGCTATGCGACAGGTACATCATTTCATTTAATCCCCATCAGAACCCTTTGGGATGAACGTATCATTTTACAGGTAAAGAAAATGAAATTAAGAGAGGGTGAGTAACCCAAGGTCGCACCCCTACTGAGTGACAGAGTCAAAAACCAAAACTAGGTCTGTTTGGGAAACTAGCATCTCTTCTCATTGAGGAGCCTCCAGAAAGAAAAAGAACTTTGCTGGATGTTCAAATCCTTCTGATTTTATGAGTCAAACCAACTTAAGAGCAACAGGGAGTGTGGAGGACAGAGACATTGCTTGATGTTTACAGCATTTTTTAAAAATATCAGTCAACAAGTCTTGTGACACATGAGCCAATGGCTACAGGGTTCCTTCATGGCTTGAACCAATTTGGGAGCCAATGGACCATGACACAGGAAAACAGTGGACTGGCGTGTTGTCTCCTGTCTGTCTGTCTACAGATGCCTAGATGCAAATGCTGAGTGAGACATTCAGACAGTATTTGTAATAACTAAAACTAGAAACCAACCTATGTGTGCATCAGAGAGGGAATGGCCAAATAAATGACAGCCCTACCTATGCGGTCACTGAAAAGAATAATACCAAGTCTTACATGCTCATGTGGAATGCTCTCCAAGACATATAACAGTATATTCGTTATGCTCCTATTTATGTTAAAAAAAGATATACTAGATTGAATGATATGACATATCTGCTTTTGTAGGTCAAAAATGTTTCAATAGTGGCATTTCCATACGATTTAATCTACTATATATGTGTAACTTACATACACACATGTATGTTTGCATGTATAGGCATGTAATACATAAGAAACTAGGAATAGGGGATGCATTTTGGGCAGATGACTGGAGACTACATGTCTGAGGTAAGAAGGACAGGGAGTTTGCTACCCAAAGTGTTACTTTTATAAAATAAAAATATTGAAAAAGAAATGTATTTGACACCTTTAATCTGAGGTTAAGGTTTCCCACTTTATGACGGACTCTTGATCCAAATAATAAAAAGTGTAAGTAAGATTTTTCGTTTCCTCAAATTCTAGTATGATAAACAGAGTGTGTTTACTCTTTTATTCTGAAAACACTTTAAGCAGGAAGAACCACTTAATCAAAAGGGGCCCCACTTTACTGGTGAGAACATGGTATGGATTGGAGATAGGAGCAGACATTTAGAAATGGAAGTCGGATGCCAACTCTGCACACAGTTCTTTCCCTCCTGCAGTTCTTCCTCTCCACTGGCACAAACCTCTTTTAACTCCCTGTTTTTTCCAGGAGCAGATGATATGATGCAAGATGACCATTAAAAGAGGTAACATGAACCATAGAAGCCAAGCAGATTTCCACCTAGTTGGGGCAGAGAAAAAAATACGATTTGGATTCAGGATTTTGTTGAATCATAAAAATGGGTAAAGCTGGGGCCAGAATGCCTATGTTTCAATTATATCAGTCACATAAATTCAACTCCTGAGAATGTTTATCTGGGCATCAGAGAGGGTCTGGAACATTAAAGTAACCTCAGAAGAACAGTTATCTTTGTACAGAATTCCAGCCCCAGAAAGGATAATGTCTATGGTAGATTAGTTACAGAAATGGTTCCAATTTGTTCATGCCTCCCTCATGCATGCCTTTTGGTAGTTTCCTCTTACACTGACTCTAGGCTGTACCATTTAATTTGGCCAGTGGGACAATAGCAAATGTGATGTAAGCAGAGGCATGAAAAGCACTTGAACATTGACTCACTTGCTGCTCTTGAGATCCTGCTGAACTGCCGTATTAGTAAGCTTGCCAGAAGATGAGAGACCACATGGGGCTGAGAAGCCATCCTAGCTGACCTGGAAACTGATGGCAGACACATGAGCATGCCCAGCTGAGATCAACTGCATCTGTCCAAATAGGCAGAATTGCCCAACTGAGCCCAGCCCAAGTTGACATTCCTTAGGATAGTGACTAAACAAATGACCATTGTTCTAAGCCATTCTAGTTTGGGGTGATTTATTATATAGCAATATCTAGATGATACAGAATTTTTGTTTGCTTTTTAATCTTTTCATCAAAAATACTAAAAATAATGGATATTTCTTTTAGCTCACCAGAAGTGACGTTTTACTTAATCCAGCCAACTCCTGAATTTCTGAATAAATGGGGAATAGAGTCATGATGTAAAACCAAAAATTCACAGATAATCCAAAATTCTACAATCTGTTGAAAAAGTTCTGGAGATGAATGGTGGTGATGGTTGCACAAAAATGTGCATGTACTTAATGCTACCGAACTGTACTCTTAAAAATTGTTAAAATGGTAAAGTTCATATTATGTGCATTTTCACACAGTTTTTAAATATGGAAATATTATATCATCTGTTGCTAGTTTCAACTTTATTTGGGCTTGAATCAAATTTTTTTTTTTTTTTTTGTCTTTTGTCTTTTTTTCCGTGTCCGGCAATGGATCGCAACCCTCAGTGTTGCTCCCGTACCGGACCAGGGACCGGCAACGGGATTGCAAACCTCGGTGTTGCTCCCACGCCTCGCTCAGCCAGTGAGCGGGAGCCGGTCTGTATGTGGGATCCGAACCCTCGGGTGGGAGCGCCACCGCGCTTCCCAAGCGGCACACTATCCAGTGCGCCACTGGACCGGCCCGTGAATCAAATTTTAAAAGGGGGTCGGGGTCCAGTGGTTCTAATCTCACCATTGCTCCTTTGCCTTGGGTGCTAGTGAGCAGTGACACAGGGAAAAAGGTGAGAAGCTGGTGGGGCTGGGGAGAGAAGCCAGAGGTCTGGATCATCCATTTCTGGTTAATGAGTCAACTAGCACCAGGGGTCTACTGAAGGTGAGCACTTTTCTCTCCTGCGGTCTTTTGATCAGCTTGAATCATAATCAGTGAAGACACACTATGGCTTCTCTGTTATACAAATCCAAGGCTTACTTCTTAAATACACTCCAAAGTAATATGTGACAAACTCTAATGAATGAATCTTGTTTTTGAAAAATAACGTGCACTCTGCCTACTTCTAAAAAATAATTTGAGGTGGTGGGAAGTCTGCTGTGGTATAGACAGGAAAGAGACGTCTGTGCAGGAGCTGGAGGTTGAGGAGCTGCCTGTGCCCTGCCCCATCTCCTCAGCTTGCCATGGTGGTTTCTTGTAAGTAGTGCCTGCACATGCCAGTGGCTTTCTGTGTCTCTCTAGGCAGGGCAGCCCAGAGGTGCTAAGGAGTCAGTGCCCCCAGGAAAGACCCCCAACCAATGAGGGACAGGAGATGGTAGGCAAAGACCCAAGCTTCTTTGGCCCATAGTGGGGCAGCTGGACACAGCTCTACCCAGTCACTTGGAGGATTCCCAGTTGCCCTCAGGACTAACCTGCTCATCAATACACTTTAAGTTAGCTTTTCTCCCTGCCCTGCCCTCCTTCCCTGCTCCCCCACAGTGCTTCCTGGGATCATTCCACCAATAAAGCACTTGCACCCCGTTCCACATTTCAGAGTCTGCTCTGGTGGGGGGTGGGGGCAGGGAGGGGACGGGGGCCTGAATTTCAATAGTTACCACAACTGGTTTTCAGTATACTCGTAGCTTCCTAGCAAGTAAGGTTAAGAAAAACAAAAACAAAAAAACACAAACTCCACCCTTCAGCAGAGTCAAGTATAAACCATTAGTTATTAAAATATTTTTCCCTTTCAATGAATCACTCTGGCATTATAGGGACAGCTCACCCCTCCTTGAGGTCACTGCCTGCTAGTTGTAATGAGTCACCCCAGGGTTGGGGACCACCTTGGGCCCTGGAGGAGTTTCTCAGGGGGTGGAAGAGTTTGTAAGGGTTCTAAAGAGAAGACTAACCTCACAGTAAGGATGATGTGAGAAGTTATCACACAGAGGGACAGAGATACTGTGTTTATCTAGAGCTGTCAGTAGACCCAAATGTCCCAGATAGGCTGGTTTTGGTGGTTTGAAAATACATCTTAAAATCATTTGAAACTCCTCTCATCAAGAGGTGAAGTCTACGTCCCCTTCCCTTGAATCAAGGGCCCACTTTTGTGAGTGCATGATGAATAGAATATGATGGAAGAAAACATGGTGTGTGACCTCCAAGGCCAGCCTAGAAGACGCCTTGCCTTTTCCCTTGGAACTTTCTCTCTGGAGGCCTTCAGCTGCCACGTGAGAGGTCTGGCCTGATTTCTCTGAAGCCACTAGATAGGTAGACAGAGATGATTTGGGAGCCCCAGCTCTTCCTACCCCCAACTGTTGATATTCTCAGCCCAAGTGCCGGATGTGTGAGTGAAAACACCTTCAAAATGACCCTGCCCCAGCCACCACAGGAGAAACCCAAGCAAGTACCATCTAGCTAAGCCAATCAATCACCAGATTCATGAGCAAAATAATGTTTGTTTTTCGTTTAAGTCGCAATTTTAGGATGGTCTGCTATACAGCAACAAATTTATTTGGCAGCAACTGACAGAATATCCAACTATAATGTGGAGCTTAGTTTCCTTACTGACATGAAGTCTGGAGGTAGGTTGGTCTGGGGTTCGTTCATTCAGCTGCTCAGTGATGTCAGGGCCCCCAGTCAGGGCCCCCTTCTCTGTGAACATTTTGGCTTTTTCCTTGTGACAGCCATTGCTGCTGCAAATCATAGTAGCATATTCTCACACGACATCTGAAGGTGGGCAGGAAGAGCATTTTGTCCTATGTGTCTCTCTTTTTATTGGAAACCTTTCCAAAATCCCTTTTGCAGACTGCCCCTAGGGTCCCTTTGGCCATGACCTAGCTACAAGGGAGGCTGGGAAGGTGAATATCTCATCATTTTATTCTCTGAAGTAGAATGTCACCTCTGCCACCATGGAAAAGGGGCTGGGGATGGTTGATGAATACACACCCAATAGTGCTCCCTAAAAATGAATTTCCAGATAACTGAAGTTACCTTGCTAAGTGGAAAAGTTTTATTTTATTTTAATCATTTATAATAAAAATCTTTCTTTTTTTTTTTTTTTTTTGTCTTTTGTCTTTTTC